>NC_056732.1:1616567809-1616572809 GCF_019279795.1 Protopterus annectens | reverse complement strand
GTTGGTTATCAATGTTGGCTCCAAGGAGATTTGTTTGGGGTTCTGGATTGATAATGGTGTTGTTAGATGTGATAGTAAAGGTAGATATTTGGTGGGACAGAGATTTGGGAAGAAATAGCAGAAGTTTAGTCTTTTTGGGGTTGAGACTAAGTTGCTTGTTAGTGATCCATTTTTCTATAGAGTTGAAATAATTTTGGGTGAGGGTGTATAGTGCAGACATGGTATCAGCAGCAGAGATGATGGTAGAGTCATCAGCATATTGTATGAGAGTAGTGAGAAGACAGGAAGTAGAGAGGTGATTTGTGAAGATGTTGATGAAGAGAGGGCCAAGGACATATCCTTGAGGGACTCCCTGCTGGATAGGTAGAAAGGAAGATAGAGGGGAGAGCCATTTTACTGATCGGTACCAGTTGGAGAGGTAGCTGGAGAACCAGGAGATGGTTGAGGAAGAAAGATTGAGGTCAGATACTTTGGAGAAGAGGATGGGGTGAGAGACAGCATCAAAGCCTTTAGAGAGGTCGATTAAGAGGCAGAAGACCAATTTGTTGTTATTTCAAGCAAGGGAGATGGAGTGGGAAAAGTAGATCAGGGCTGTAGAGGTATTGTGGTTAGGACAAAATCCATGTTGAGTAAAAGTGAGTAAGTTTTCAATTAGCAGATATTCCATGATTTGTTTGGAGCACACTTTTCTAGTATCTTGGTAAGGGGGGATACGATAGCTATGGCGTGGTAGTTAGCAAATTAAGTAGAGTTACCTCCTTTGTGGATAGGTATAATAAAGACCTGTTTCCATAGTGAGGGGACAGTGAATTTGACAAGAGAGCAGATGATGAGTATGGATAAGGGAAAGGCTACTGAGTTTGTGGCAAGTCTACAAAAGAGTGGATATAGGTTGTCCACAGGAGGAGAGCAAGGTATGAGTTTACAGAGAAGGAGTTTAATGTAGTTAGTGGATACAGGTTTGAGTGAAAAGGAGTTTTTTGGATAGAACTGGAGGGGGGTTAGTGAGGTTAGAGGAGTTAGCAGTTGGGATTACTTTACTAATAGTATCAGTAAAGTAGGTGTTAAGTAAGGTGGTGGTTTGGAAGGAAGGATTATCTGGACAGGGGTTAGGGGTATCGGGGTTGCCTGGTTGGAGGATTTGATTGATAGTGTTCCAGAATCTTTTGGGGGTTGTTTTAGTAAGAAGTTGGTTTTAGGTAAAAACTTTTCTTGCCAAGTTAGACTTATTTTTTGGAGAGGTTACAAAGTTCTTTGTAGGTTTGGAGGTGGGAGGGGAATTTAGTCTGTATTCAAAGTTTCCAGGCTTTGTCCCTTTTGTGCATGAGAGTTCTTGTGGCCTGGGATAGCCAAGAGAGAAGTGGGATTTAACTGGGGGGGGGGTGAATGAGTTGAGTATGTCAAGAAATGTAGAATTAAATTTGAGTATTGCTTCATCTAGGGGAAGTTAAGATAGAAAACAGCAGCTGAGAGCAGGTTATTTAAATTTTTGGGGAGGAAATTTAAGAGGTTTTGGCATTCTTTGATTTTTTGCAGTCTTTAGAGGTGGAGGGAGTATCTCTGGACATGATTTTGGGAATGGGCACTGATGGAGTCAAATAGAGTTTCTGGGTGGTGGTAGAGGTTAGGATTGGAGACTAGTATCTAGTCAATGATAGAGGATTAGTTGGTAAGCTTGTTAAGGTATGTGGGCATAGTGATAAGTTGATTAAAACCTTGAGGACTGATGAAAGACCAGGCTGATTTGGAGGATAGTGTTTGCCAATTAATGTTATCATTGCCTCGTGGAGTAGTTTTGTTGGTTGTGTTATGGAAAAACCATGCAAGAGTGTTTTCTAGTAATGGCATGTTGTTGCCACGAGGTATGTAGATTGCTGCAATTGTTATGATTTTGTGGTCATTGAACTTAAAATTTGCTTTTATGCACTCAACTGGGTGGAGAGAAGGGGGTCAGATTGGTACAAGGGACAGATTTAGGAGGTTGGCATATAGCGTGGCAATGCCTCCATCTTTTTTGATAAACATGGTCAAGGCTTTATATCCAGGGGAAAGAATTATTTATCAGTGATATGGGGTTTGAGTCAAGTTTTGGTTAAAGTGATTATATCAGGTGAGTAGTGGTTCATCCATGCATGGAATTTACTTATTTTGTTCATGATGCTACAAATATTGAGAGAGAAAAGGGTTAGGTGTTTGTAGGGGAGGTGGAGAGATGGGATGGAGTCTGTGTGCTAGTAGTGGTATTGGAGAGGTTAGAGATTTGTCCAGGGTTGCGGTGCATGCCACCAGAG
Organism: Protopterus annectens; assembly: GCF_019279795.1. Taxonomy (NCBI): domain Eukaryota; kingdom Metazoa; phylum Chordata; order Ceratodontiformes; family Protopteridae; genus Protopterus; species Protopterus annectens. The sequence goes on along the minus strand of NC_056732.1, from coordinate 1,616,570,518 downwards.
AAGAAGGGAAGTGAAGGGGGTGTAGTACAGTTTGGAGTGTTAGGTAATAAAAGTGATGTTTATGCTTTGAGTTTGGGAGGTTACATGTATGGAGGGATGTTTTGATTTTGTGGAGGAGCCAGTTAAAGGGGAGAAATAGGGAGGACGATATGGGAAAGTAGTGTTGCTTTTGGTTTTTACAGGTGGTGTATGTGGAGGTTTATGGAAAGTGCAGGGGTATGATTTGTAGGTGATAGGAGGGCAGGTAGGATATTAGAAGTAGAAGGGGAGCAAGGAAGTAGGCAAGAAGCATATTGAAGATTAGAGAGGGAGTATGGAGGGGGTGTTTTACTAGAGTGAGCAAAGAGGAAAGATGGGGCAGGGAGGTAGAAGTGTGAAGTTGTTCTAATTAGGGGGGTGATTAAGTATGTGAGGGTATGAGAGTAGGTAGGGAGATGGGAGAAAGTGTTAAGGAGAGGGGGTATAGTGTGAGGAGGGAAAGATAGAGAGGATAGGTGGTAGAAGATAAGTGGAGAGGGGAAGTGAGGTGTGGGGCAGGGGTGTGCTAGTTTAATGTGTAGGAGTGCAAGGAACAGAGAGGGGTGAGAAGGAGTGGTTTAGGAGCTGGTGCAAAGAGGAGGATTGGAAGTTAAGATTGTTGTTAGCCTATAGGGAAGAGATTGGAGAGTAATAGGTCTAGATAAGTGGAAGGAATGTAGAACGAGACTTAGTTTGGTGGAGGAACGAATGATAGGTGGAAGGAGGTATAGACGGAAGAAGGGAGAGTGATATTGGTTGCAGAAGTAGGAAGAGAGGTGCTAGGGTGGGTATGGGAATTTTGATTAACTATAATTGTAATGAGAATGGGGGTTGGCTGGGAATGGGTGTAGAGTAGGAGAGAGGAGTGAGCCAAGCAGAGCAAAGGTGAATGAAATGGTAGCACCAAACCTCTAGAGGGACATCAAATGTGTATGCTGGTGGCTACCTTTTGGGCGAAGGTAAGGAGGCACACTGTTTATATATGTCTGACAACAAGTTGAAATATGACCTATTTGTTTTTTTCAATTTTTTCCCAATCTGGAATCCGAAAGGCACATATATAGTGACAGTCTTTTAGGCAAAGTGGTGAAGAGGCATGTTGTTTGTATGTATTACAGCAACAACTTGAAATATATGACTGTGGCCATGTGTGTTTTCACAATAATCTCATCCTAACATCACTGGAAGATAAGATTTTTTTTAATTTTATTTGTTATTTATTTATTTTTGAGTGGGGGTAGGGTGGCAGGTGCTATTCATGGATATGATTTATTTATGCTTGCAAGCATTTGTCTTCTTGGTTTATTGGGAACTAGCACTTTACTAACTTTGAACATTAGTCTGCCTTGAATTATACTTAATTCTTCCTTCCTTAAAATACTCATTATTTTTGTCTTCTAGGGTCCTAGGGGTCCCCAGGCGCTTGGCTTATTGCAGTTGTCACAGTGTAGTGATAGTCATTAGGGTCTGTTGAATGCAGGAAATATCAATATTGAAGAGTTACAGTGACTTTCTTTTCTTAGTTGTGAATTTTGATGAGACCATCATTGGATTGAAAAGGTTGTTTGAAAAAAATCTCTGAAATGCACCTCATAGCATCTAGAACTCCCGTGGTGACCAGGAGCCAAGCCCCCAGATCCTCAGCTGTATTCAGTTATTTCCTCCACAGTCATTACAGTGCAGTCCTGGTCAGCTGAGGTATGTTTTAACTCTTTCACTCTAATGGAGCTCAGGAAGTTTGCACTGTAACTTTCAATGGGCGGAGCCTAAGCCTTTTGACAGAATTACATTATGTCCTCAATTTCAAACAAATGTTCATATCTTTGGAATGATAGGGGATATGAAAGAAGTATGAATGGCAAACTCTTCAGCACAAACTATTTTTATAATGGTAGTGCTTTTAAGGTACTAGGTCTTCAACCAAATTTCATAAGTCACAGTTTACACAGTAACTATTACATTTGTAATATTTTGTAAACAATTTCAAATATCTTAGCAACCACTCAAGTTATCCACATACTGTCAAAAACATTTTATTCATCTAGCTGAGAGCTTTCATATGAGGTGAAGGAGGTCTGTCTGTGTTACTTGGTTGTTGAGATATGTGGAAACATTTGAACATTATATCAATATAAATTAATATAATAAACAAAACAGTTAATATATATTTACCTGCAGTAGACAAAGGTCATATATTAAAGCAGTTGAATTTGCCATTGTATAAGCTTTACGATGAAATCTTTTAAAAACTTTGTACATAGCATGGTTTTGGAATTATTGATAAAGATATGAACAAGCAATATCTGACACCTAGAGGTGTCAGTAGGAGTTAGCTGCAGATGCAGCTGGAGGCGACATTTGGATGTAATGAGTTAAGGATGCATGAAAACGTGAAGCTGAAGAGTAAGACTGAATTTCATTTACTGTTCAGAGCATCACTGAATAAACAAGTTGTTTAAAAAATATAACATCCACATCAGGGCACGTAGAACCCCCAGGACTTCTGGGGGCTTAGTGGTGCTGGACCCCCCCCCCCCCCAGGCTTAATCATTTTTCTCCACAGTTATTAGAGTCCAGCCTTGCCTAGTTAGCATATGTTGAATGAATGAATGAATAGATGAATGCAGGAAGGAACTAAGGACAATGACAGACTGTGATAACAGGAAGAACAAAGTAATCTAGATGCAGTGT
>NC_056732.1:1616547809-1616562809 GCF_019279795.1 Protopterus annectens | reverse complement strand
TGGTTATGCACTACGGCAAAGTGCTGATGCAGCCGTTTGGTTTCGGCGATGTAGCTCGCAGGCAAATGTCTTGCGAGCTACACACCGGAATCCGTTGAGATCACTACCTAAAATAGAGACTAAAAATCTATTACCTTCAATAACTTTCCACTTGTTGTTTATAACTCTCCCAATCATTTCACTGTCCACAGTCATATCTAAACAACACCAAGGCAAAAAAGTATCCTGATTACCCAAGCCATTATTAACACCAAAGACGAGTGTGCTATGTGTCGTACCACTGACAAACACAACTCTTTCATATAACAGTAAAATGCAATTACCAAGTAATTATCTTTCAAAAATAAGGCATAAAATACATCACAAAACATTCAGACTTTTAGAGTTTCTAGAAGCCTGTTGGAGCCTGGTGGTCCACCCCCCCCCCCGACTATATAAATGGATTCTGACATGAACTTAGTGGTGGCCTCTACAATCAACTGTGCCTATTCAATAAATATCCCTTCTCACAGTATTATGCAGAAGGTTGCTGTAGCTTGAGTGTAAGGTTAAGGGTGGCCATTACTTGTTTAACTTGCATCAGAATCAAAACTAAGATGTGTGCGCATGAGTTCATTATTGCTTGTGTTGGGGCTGAGAACTGTATAGTCATTGTTTCTTTTACTTTTCTCAAAGACCTCAGAGTTCTGCAAAAAATGTTACTATAGCCTATGTAGGGGCACTTTACTGTCTAGGAGCAACAAGTTGGAATACATTACTGTGGTCATTGTTTTGTTCACTTTCCTGACAACTACACATAAGGCATGTATACAGGTGGCTGACTTTGGGGGGGAGGGGGGAGGATTGAGGAGGCATGTTGTGTATATCTATGACAGTAGTCACTTGCAATACACGACTACAACCATTTGAACTTCTGTCTATATATTCCAATCCAAAACCAGAGAGATACATAAACAGTGACTGTTTATTTTTGGGGGTGGTGGGGAGCAAGATTAGGCAAGCAGGCAATATTCCAGATAGAACTGATGTATCCTCTGAAAATTTTGTCTTGTTACTTAGCACAACTTAGTTCTTCCTTAAAAGAGAAAAAGAAGATTGAGTTATTTTCTTATTCATGTTCTTGTTCCCACCACCATTGGATCAAAGGGTGGGGAAAATGCTCCTAAATGCACCTCAAACCACCCACTCCCATTCCCACTAGGAAACCCTTAATGCATCTGAACACTTTAATAATTCTGCCACTGGGTTCTTGTATATATAGTCTGCACTATTCTGTAACTTCAAGCTTCCTCATCTCCATCATCTTCTTCATCATGTGTCCACTGCAAGTACTAGCTCAGTTATGTTCCATCTTAATTTGAATCCAAACTGCTCATTTCCCATATACATTTGACTGCTCTGCATATTCTTTTATCATTCACCCTCTATTATTGCTCCATAAACCTAAAAGTCCCTCCCTGCTTCCTATAACTAAATCTCTCTCCTAATCACCATTTAATAACTTAATATAAACTCCCACTCCCTCACACTTTTTCTTTATGGCCACTGCACTTACCTTACTTAAACAAATATTTGAGTTTGAGTACAACTGATAACCTTTGTGAGCTGCAGCACACTTCAGTCATTGGCTGCAAGACTGTGATCTGTGAGTACCTGGGATTTGGATGACTGAGTGAACCTGTACATTTAAATATAGTTATATCACTGCTTGCTTCTTCTCTCTACTGTCTGACTAACTATGGAGCTTGCAGTAGCAACTTTCTTTGTACTGTCTAGTTTACTTTTCTCCTTTTTTTATTATTTACTGATTTATGTTTATAAACTCAGAAGCTCTAACCTAGCAGAATCTTTTTTGGCAGAACCTATTTTTAGTGAATACTCTAAGAGAAAGTTTCCATAAAACTACCACAGATATACCTACAAGTTTTAGTCCAGAATACTAAAATAAATGCATAAATCCATAATGTGGTCAAGCATAGATATTAAACATAAAAATGCCAAGTAATGTTTGCAAAACATTGAAACCACAGTGAAATGGCTTATTAACATGAATAAACATAAGCAATATGATGAATGTAGCTACAACTGGTATGTAAAACAATACTTTTAAAAGTAGTCTTTGGAGAAATAAACCAAGTGGGAGGCAGTACTAGAATTTTAGCTAATATTTGCAGTTGTGCACTTCAGTGCCTCCCCAAATGTAGAAAACATATGTGAAACAAGTATATATATTTTTTAAAAGCAAGAATCATGGAATGCTTTCCATTATAGCCTTAATCATGTGTGCTAAACTGCCAGCTAAATTCAGTTATTTTATTATAATTCCTGTCTGTTTTCCCCTCTCTCCTCTCCTGCAAACATACTTTCAAGGAAATCAATGACTATAAATAAGGTTGTTAGGTATGTAGATTTACATTACCATAATGCACATAAAAACTGGTTGTACAGAATACATTACCATACTAGATGCCTGCATAATTTGCATAATCAATTTCAAGCTGTTTCTAGATGTTGTGCAGATTCAATCCTTTGTGCACTTGAAGGAATTAAGTAAACATAAGCCATATAATGGGCAGCTGTTTCATGCATTGCTAACTAGTAGTGACACGTTTTATGTCGTCCTGCTCCCATGTCTCATTCTGTGTTGATGGGGATGAAAAATAAAACATGTTTTTCTTTTAATTCATTAATATATATTCGTTACATAATCTACCTGTTTTTGTTTATTTATTTATTTAGTTAGTTAGTTAATTGATATTTGTTTACCGGGAAAGTCCACCTGGCTCAAAAAAAGAACCCATTTTCAGTGGAGGCCTAGGGAGAAAAGCTTCTAACTTACAAACAGCTTGCAAGGTTTACAAACAACTTAGAATATGCATAATACTATGCAATTGTTTTATACATTCACTAGGTAGTAAACTGCATATAGATAAACATGCATTCATACATTTTAATTTCATAAACAGAGCTATACATTTAAATATCCATGTAGAGATATCAATTTTTTTTTCTTAGCATAGAGGGGATGGAATTTTACATACTTTCATAGGTCAAATATGTGTTTTATTCAATTCTTCCTTGTAATCAATATACAGGGATATTTTGTTGAGGAGCCATTAAATTATAGAAAAGTTAGAGATAAGAGTGAGCCATTGTAGGGAGACAAGGGAAGTTATCCAGGAGTTAAGCAAGAGCATTAACATGCATTAATTAGGGATAATTTCATGGCTGATTTGAAGGCTTCCATGTTGGTAATTAATCTTATGGTTAGGGGGAGAGAGTTCCAGACTTTAGCTACAGAGTGAGGTTATAAGCTTTGTCCTGGCACTTTTGATGGAGTGTAAATAAGAATTTGTTATCATCATGGAGTGTAAATAGATAGGAGTTTTTTATCGTCAGACCTTAGGGTTTTGTTGGGGGTGTAAGGATTCACTATATGACTCAAGGCTGGGCAAGCAAAGGGTTTATAAATCATGTTGTATAAGGTCATGAGCTGGACATAATGGAGGTAGTTAGCAAGTTCTAGCCATTGTAGCATATGTAGTGCTCTGCAATGATATGTGTAGGCCCTAAACTTAGTGGCGAACTTGGCAACTTTGTTTTAGCAACATTGTAATTCAGATTTCATTGTAGACTGTGGGTTAGTGAGGATTGTGGTACTGTATAGTAGGGAGAGAGGAGGAAGGTTTTGGTGAGAGTGGCTCTGGTTCATGTGTTCAGGAAGTGTTTGCTCCTGTATAGTATTCCTAGTTTTTGGTTAGTTTTCTTGATGTTATGCTGGATGTGCAGATCAAACTTAAGCTGATTGCTAATAATGACTCCTATCAGTCTGTGTGGGGACTATTTCAATAACAGTGTTTTCCACAAAAATAATTTTGAACTGCTTTATGTCCCAAGAGTGATTTTGTGTTTATTACAAAGTGGTGGTGGTGCTGCGGTAGCATTGTCGCCTCACAGTAAGACGCTGTCCGGTTCGATTCTCAGCTAGAGCGTCTTCTGCGTGGAGACATGCATGAATGGGCATACCTTCGTTGAAGGTTGTGCATCAGGGCTGGTAACTTGGCATGTAAAAGTCAACTACCAATCATTAGTGGACCGAAGTTCTGCTGTGGCGACCCCTAACCGGGAAAAGCCCAAAGACAAAGTGTTTATTAGAAAACCAGGTAGATTATTATAGTGCATTGACCTTCAGAACTTTTAAACAGTTTTGTATCTGTTGACTAAACGTTTATGTTATTTATATTTCACTTTGCTATGAAAATTCTGATATTTCAATAATGTTTTTATCTTCAGATTCACTATACAAGACTTTATTAATTCTAAATTGATTTGAAAAGAACAATGTATTATCTTAAAGCTCAAAATCCTGAGTAACTACTTCTCTATTCTGTGGCCTAAAATCATCATCTTCTTTCGGCTGTTCCCGTTAGGGGTCGCCACAGCAGATCACCTGTTTCCATTTCTTCCTGTCCTCTGCATCTTGCTCTGTCACACCAACCACCTGCATGTCCTCTCTCACCACATCCATAAACCTTATCTTAGGCCTTCCTCTTTTCCTGTTACCTGGTAGCTTCATCCTTAGCATCTTTTTCCCAATATATTCAGCATCCCTCCTCAGCACATGTCCAAACCAATGTAATCATGCTTCTCTGGCTTTGTCTCCAAACCTTCCCAACCTGGGCTGACCCTCTAATATACTTATTCCTAATCCTGTCCACCCTCGTCACACCCACTGCAAATGTTAACATCTTTAATTCTGCCACATCCAGCTCTGACTCCTGCCTAAAATACATGCTTATTTCTTATTGCAAAATCAGGGGCCCCTCTAGACTTCACAGTAGCACTCTTTCTTTTTTATGCCTGCCAGAGATTCAAATTACAACTATGTTGTATGGCCTGAGTTCAAGCTAGTGTTGTTTTGTGAAATAATACAATTTTTAGCATACCTCCTTCAAGGGTATTTCTTTATTACGATTCCTAATGTGCATAATTTGGCTTGGATAACATATATCACGCATAATCATATGTTGCTTTATATGTCTGTATTTCAGTTCACAAAACACTATATATGCCCTTCCTTTTAACTTCCTATGGACACATCCAGGTGTTCCTCAGGGAAGGGAAGCTGTCTTGTATGACTTCCTTCCTTGAGCTGAAAAACAGTGGGAACAGTTCAAATTCATGTTCATTTTATATCATTCTATCAATTGCAAGCTTTCTGCTGTACAAGATGCTGGATATTATGACATCATGTAAATTTTGAAATTCTTTTTGCAAGTTTCTATTGGAAAACAAATGAGTTATGAGCAGAGTTTATGTGAGCTGAAAGAGAGAGTCACTGGTAAGTGTCCTTTCATTAGATGAACTGCATAAATATTTCAGCATTTGTTTATCAATGCCCTCTGTTAAATGCACACTGACCCTTTTTATAGTATCATTACAGTAGATATTTCTTAAATGTAAAGAAAAGATGTTGCATACATACATTTAATTGTAGTAAATACCTTCAATTAAAGCACAAGAGGAAATTCAAACAGAACAGAAATCTTTTAAATGACCTCTCAATAGGCAGTAAAGCCATTATTCAGAAATATTTTCTGCATTTTGTCTTTTCACTTTTATTTATTTATTTGTTTGCATGTCTATCTCAATGTGATGTACAATTTCTATTTATTTGGACTTGAAGGATGTTCTAATGATGGTTATCGCTGTTTATAGCCCTCTTTTCCCTCATTTCATTCAGTTCAGGATTTGTATAGCCCCATCCTTAGTATAATCAGTTTTTGTTAAGAATTCTTTCTTTCAGTTAATAGACTGCAGAGTAATTTCTGCAGTACGTTTTGAGGTTTAAAAAAATGTTAGTGTTGGAATACATTTTCATACAGTAGAAATCACATGAATAATATGTTAGCTATTCTAATCTTTCCAAGTTTCTTGTTTTCTTCAGTGTTATAGTAAGAAGAGTAAGTGAGATGCTAAGTAAAGTGCACGATGGATTGTTGACAAGAGTAGACAGAGTACATTTTGAAAATGCAGAAGAGAATATTAGAGGAATATGAAATGCCAGTTTATGCATCATATGGGCTGTGATTCTTAATTTGTCTTTTCTGGCTGTCTAGTTTAGAGTCAGATAATATGAGAAATCTGTAGTAGCAGTAATGATGAGCTCAGACTAGTGACAGATAGAAAACTACTGAACAAATAGATCACGTATGATAATTATACAAACATGTGGAGTAAAATATCACTTACAATAATTATACGACCATGTGGAATAATTTGAACGGTGCAAAAGAAATGGATAGTAATACAACAGTCGCTCAGTTCTGATACTTGTCTTATCCAGTTCAGCTTTGGTTAGAAACCAAAACCACAGCAAACAACGTGTGTAAGGAATGACATCCATGAGTGGAGTGTCAATCCTCTGTTTAATAAACATGCATAAATACACTCAGGCCTACATCATTTTAGCTGTTCATCAGCTCACCTATCAGCAAGTCTGTGAGGCATGCAATTGTCATCAAACAGCATTTTCTACATGGGGTTGAACTGTCATGTCAACTATCACCAGTGCCTCTCTCCTACCTTTTTCAACAGTTACACCTGGCTGTCATCGATCTTCTCTCATACAAACTTGCATTTCTTTGCCAGCTGCCTTTGTTTCCTCTTGTTTTCTTCCTGTCTCACCCAAATCATCTTCTGCAGGTTGTCTTCTGATTTCCTACACATGTGCCTAAACCAGGGTTTTTTTTACCTTCTCTGCAATTTCAGCTACTTTGGCTTATTCTGTGACGTCTTCATGTCTTCATCTGTCCCATAGAGAGCATCACACCATTCATCTCAGGAACTTCATCTCCAACACCTCCAACTTCCTCAGCTACTCTGCCTTTACTGCTCTGCCTTCACTGCTCAGGTTTCTGAATGATACAATAGGTCTCATCACTGTTTAGTACACCTTAGTCTACAGCTTCTTTGGTATTCACATGCTACCCCTGGCAGTCTGCATCCTCTCTGACTTTAGTTTGACCTCCTTATTCAGACTTTCCTTCTCCTCAGCCACCCCACACAAATAACCAAAGCTGTTAATCTGTTCTTCTGTTTCCCTTCTATCTCAATTTTCAGCTTCTTCAGATTTCCTTCATTTGCTGACAGGACAACTGGCATGTCTGTATTCAATTTCATCTAGTGTGCCTTCAGTTTTGCATTCCATTTCCCTATCGCAGCCTGAAGTTCTTGCTCAGAGTCTGCTTGTAATGCCTCATCATCTGCATTGATCTGTCCCCTCTGACCTGTTTGCTAATGTAGTACATCACCAGTATGAACAGCACTGGGCTCAGAGCTGAACGCTGATGCATATCTAGATCCATTTGGCACCCATCTGTATGTCCAAACACCACTCATGCTTGCATCATCGGGTCCTTATACATAGCCTGCACTAATTCTACCAGTGTTTCCAGGAAGTAAACACCATCACAAGATTGCCCAAATCAATTTTCTTTGGACATTGTCATATCTTTTATCCACGTTTAGGAATATCTAGTTGGATGCTTTTCTCATTTCTATTATCTTCTCGACTAGCTTTCGCACTGCAAACATTTGGTTAGTTATGCTGCTTCCTGACCTGAATTTGAACTGCTCATCTCCCATCTTAATTTTAACATCTCTGTATATTCGTTTATCGGTGGTAATGGAGAACACTGGACTGAAGTAGAGTCTTTGCGTGATGGCTGAAGCGTTAGTGCAGATGCATAATTGTACACATGCAGCTGCTGTCATTGCATTTTATACACTGTCGCAATGACAGTATTTCAGTCTGCTGTTCTCCATCATCACCAAAAACTGAAATTCAAATGCATGTCAATATTTTGTGATTTCAATCCTAAGTGATTTCACAAATTTTACTAGAAACAGACCAAACATGTGAGGCAATAATCTTGACATTCTGCAAAAATCTGGACAGTTGATAGGTATGGGGAAGATGCACAACTGAAAACTGATATTCCTATTCAGGATTCTAAACCCAAAATAACCTGGGATTAAACTGCCAGTTCATCATCTTCTGGGTATGTTTTACTTTTTGAAACTGCAAATGTCTCAGCTGCTCTTAGGCATGGTATTGTGGATTTTGTTCTCAGATATACATTTCAACCTTTATACTTTTACTGATCTTTATAAAGATAAACCTGTTTTAGTATACAAACATCATTAAATAACTGAGCAATGCATGCAAAGACTTCCTATGACTAATTATATATTTAGTCTAGTACCTGAAAGCATTTTTCTAAAATCTCAGAAAGCAATCCTCTTCCCGTTCTTATGCTATGTTTTCTGAAGGTCCCCTTCTGCAAGTATTAATAAGCAGAGGTATGCTTGACGAACTAGTCAGAGATTCACATCTTCTTATAGTGATCCAGAATAAGTGACAGTGTTCATCATTAGATCACTGCTACTGTGGCCTAAGCTTTATAGAGATATAGTGGGAGATTCCACATCTTTATGGCACCTTCCACACTCAATAGCTGGAGAATGCTGGATTGAACGTAACTCGAGTTTGTATTCATAGATGTGAGTTATGCTCAATCCAGTGTTCTCCATTATCACCTGTTTATCAGTAGCACTTTTATGCAGTTTGACAGGAAATTGTGATTTCTGTACTGTCACAGTTGGGAATATCACCTATCTTTTTATACACTGGAACCAAAATGTTTATTCTCCAGCACCTGCAATATGTCTTTCTCTCTCTACTATAGGATGTACCTCCTGGATAAATTTCTGCCCTAAGTCACCCGGTAGTGTGATCATATCTAGTGTGGCCTCATATGAGATTGCTGCTTTGCCTGACAAAATTTCTGTTAGTGTTGTCTGACTTATTTTAGTGTGGGCTCTTCTTCCATTTTCATTGTCAGCTATGTCTAGGGCAGTACAGGCATCCCAGCAGCATGCAAAGGACATGCTAAGGGTAGCATATTTAAAAAGTGCTGTTGGGCACGATTTCTAAGCATAATACAGTGAAGAGATATTGCAAATCGTCAGCATTGCTTACATGAAGGGTGTAATAGTGAAGGTTCCTTTGCAGTGAGCATACAGATGATGATATGGGAGGCAGGAACTAGTGACTTTGAACAAAGAGAATGCAATTTGTTGTAGGGTGACGGGTCATCTGGGAGCATAGCTGTCAACCTCTAAGCAAACAAATGTGGAAAAAGCCAGGAATAATGGGGGGGGGGGGGACAAAGCTACAAAAATCAGGACAAATGTTAAATGATTGTCATTATTTACTGACATCAATACTCAATGATTTGCCAGAAAAACACAACTTTTATGAGGAAAAGAACAAAAATATGAGGGAAAAATGTGGGCATTCTATGAAAATCTAGATAGCTAAGAGGTATGCCTGGTAGTGTGGTACACTTTGACAGTGAGAACGTAGTCTGTGATATTGAAGGTTCATGTACCCCCATTCATTCATCATGCAGTTTAGTTTTATAAGTTATGGAAGGGAATGCATCTGGACAGGAAGGGTTTATTATTTTATTATTATAGATGGGTAATGATACAGTGCACATTGAGTATCACATTATGCAATCACAGCAAGGGGGCTGTCAATCTAAATAGGTGGATATTAAGGTATGCTATGTGGCAAAAGAGTTGTGCTTCTTGTGTTCTACTTGCAACGAGACACTTAGTATGCCTTCCATTTTGTGGTGCCAGTCAAAATGAGCAAATTTATTCACCCATTCAATGCCTCGTTAAATGGATCAGTTAGACAGCCTGTTTAGGAATGTTTGAATCTGTGGGGATCTGGACTGTGTAAAGCAACTTATACTGTTTAGGAATCTCGCCCACTGACTTATGTGCAATAGTTCCAGCCTATTTATTAACAGGATTTTGACCTCTCCACTTGTGACAGATGTCATGTAATTAAATATATGTGGCTCTTTTGGTTATAGCACACATATCCAATGTACATGGAGAACAATGGAATATATTGCCACTTTTAAGACAATGATATTGTTTTTGTCTATATTCAGTTTTCAGTAAGGTTCTGTTTGCAAATGTGGTTGTTTTATATGTGTTTTTTTATTAATAATGCTAATAATATTTCTGGCAAGATTACATGACTGGATGCAAAGTAAGGTCGTGACCAGTCCTAATTACAGCTTGTAGCTTACCTTCACAGACTTTCGTTTGTATCTCTCTGTTTTTATACTTTCCCCATATTCTCTTGCTCTGACTCGCTGTGATCCTTCTTCCATCTCTATTTATAACTATTATCTTTATTGTCTCAATGTGAGAGTCTTTCTCTTTTCTTTCCTTTCATAGCCTCTGGTCAGTGCATCTGACCCTGATACTGCATTAGCTCTGCCACAAAGGCCAACTCCCAAACATTTTCACTGAGAATTTAGTTTTTTTACAATGTAAGCAAATTTAACTTAAAGAACCTAACCTTGAGGTGTATTAAGTTTATTTGGTCAAATACATGCCTGTCTATGCTGGAAATTAGTTTTTACCATCCCCTGGCACACTTGTGCTCGCACTCTAATGACAGTTTACTAAGTTGGCCACTGTCCATTCTCATGACCGGTAGATTACGCTGCATATGCCAGTTACTTCATATTCTTGGCTGACATGTTTCTGCATTCAGGAAATGAAAGGAAACCTGCTGTACTTTGTACCTCTCTACTAATAACTTTGTGCTGGCTAAAAACTGTTAACTTTCTGTCATAATTTGACCTGAGGGTGGACGCCTGTAACCTTAACTGCAGTTCCCATCCACCCCATTTTGCTCTACTATTATACATTCTACACACACACACTATACTTATGACTCCTATTCCCTAACCCTCCCAAACAACTTTATTACTATCATGTACAGACTCCTGTTTCTTTTAACAAATTCCCAGCTTCCATTTAATCTTATAACTTCCTATTTCTCTCCCATAATGCTTTGCACTATATACATTCATAGTAACATACCACTCTAATAGCATCTATCTATTCGACATCATATCTTCTACTTTCCCAAAGAAGCCCTCACTTATTCCTATTTTACCTGCATTCTCATATTCTAGCCTTTTCAACTCCTTATTCCTTACATTCCAGAGAAGATACTAGGACAACCTAACTCTCTTCCTTCATTGAAAATACTTTCTGTCTACCCACTATCAGCTTTTAGACACCAACAGCAGTAAATAGCCTTCTGTTCTGCAACTTCTAGTCCTTCTTGATCTCCCAGTACCTGCCAACTATACCATACTGATCTCTTTACATAATTATGCTACTCCTCAGCTTCTCCTCTGTTCTTGCCCTGCTACTGGACCACATATTTAATCTTACCGTGACTTTATAATAGCTCTCTCAATATATCTCCATCTGTGTCTCAACCATCCCTTCATACTTTCTCCCTATGTTATCCACACATCACACCAAACCTATTTAATGATGCCTCTCCTCTTTACATCAAATATAGACTGATTAACTCCATTTCAACTCAAGCCAAAACAAAACAAAGTGGAAACATAGTCTCCCAAAACAAGTATCAGTAATTTCCCAATATACTAAAATCCTTTTAGGAGGAGAAATTCGCCATAATCCTGGCTCCACTATCATAATGAACATTAAGACAATTCTCTTCCACACATTGCTTTAACCCTACAACAGTCAACTGCCAAACTAGGTAATCTAATGTTTGCTGCCATAAATGCATAAGAAATAAAATTGCTTTGCTACATGTCTGATTACCTAACATAAGCCTGATATGCTTACTGTAACTGAAATTTGGCTTAAACCCAGCATAAATGACTCTGAAATTATACGCCCTCCTTCTATAATATCATATGTAATGACTGTACAAAGAGGAAAGGTGGGTGGTATTGCTTTAATATTTCCCAACAACTACCACATTTCCCCTTACAGCAAACCAACACCAAAATTTAGTTTACATCACTTTTTATCACTTTCCTGAAATTAAACAATTATCAACAAATATGTATTAATGTTCTTTATGCCCCCTCCTGGCAACAATACAGCTATACTGGAAGCTATCTTACATTTGACATCCATATGAATTCCACACAAAGCAATACTACAAGGTGATGTTCATGTCAGTTGGTTGGACATAAACTCTAACTCCCCTACATATAGTGTGAACTTATTTGGTTTCACACAACTAATTAATATCCTCATACATTATAGCAAGACATCAAATTCACTATTGGAATTGATCCTAGTAGCAGACCTTAGCAAATATACCACCTGAGGTACAATGACTGACTGTGTCAGTGATCATCTCTCAATCTATACAACCAGACATCTCACACATCCACTTAAACAGTAAGTTTATAAAGCAATATGCAACCTTTCAAAGTTTAACCCAGAAATGTTAATTATTAACCTATCACCTATTAAGTGGAACATCTTAAAAGTCCTTCCCTTAGATGATGCTGCAAATGAATTTAATACAACTTTCCTAAATATCCTAAAGAGCCTTGCACCTCCTAGAAGCAAGAGACTAAAAACAAATAATGTAATCTGGCTATCCCAAAAGGGTAGAATGAAAATGCAGGATAGAGGAAAAAAATGGAAAAATGTCAAAAATATAAAACACTACAATTTCTTGAAAAGTTCAGAATGCTTTGCAATCATACTAAAAAACAAATTAAAGAAGACAAAAACTGTACTATAATAACTTTTAGAATAATAACCCTAAAAACAGACAAAGCCCTAAAAAATTCTGGGCAGCAATTAGAGAAATGTTGCATCCCAGCTATAAATCCAACCCCTACCGCTCTCACAATAACTCTTCAGTTGAAAACACAATAAAATTCAACTCTCATTTCATAGATAGTATAATATCTCTAACCAATGATTCTCCAATATCTAATCCAATCACTGTCCACCCACTATGTATCACCACATCCACCTTCAACTTCAAACATTTGCCCATATCCTATATAAATGCACTCTTAAACAAACCAATAAACCATGCTCAACTTCACCTGATAACCTTCCAGGTAAATGCATTAAAATAGCAGCCAATAGCATTGTCTGCCATGTCTCATTCCTTATAAAAAAGGTCAATACAGGAATCCCACACTCCCTCTGTCTGGAAAAAGTGCCACATTATCCCTCTGCACAAAGGAGGAAATTTAATAGACATTACAAACTTTAGATCTAGGATGACTTTTCTCCAAAATACTTGAAAAATGTATTCAAAAACAACTGCTAACCCCAATACAACATGGGTTTTATCCTTCCCATGGCACAAACACACACTTTTAATCTATATAGATACTATTAATAAAGCTAGAGAGAGAATGGACAGCTCCTTATTTGTAGTCTTGTCTAAAGCCTAAGACACAGTTTGCCACAACAGATTTCTACTTCAGATATCCTCTTTAGGTTTCTCTCAGCCCATCTTTCTGTGGTTCAAAAGCTACCTGTCCAATATATATTAGTCAGTCTCTCCATATCACCCAGTCACCACTATGTACCAAAAAGCTCTATCTTTGGTCCCTTGGTCCCTTCCTCTTTAACATTCTCAGTAGCACCCACCACACCTCCAAAAAATACTCAAGAAGCTTTAACAGCAACTGAAACATGGCTTTGTAATTCACAAGTCATGCTCAGCCCTAAGTACTTTTACCCAAAACCCTCTCCCATGAAAATAAACAAAATTTAAAATCCCCTCTCTTCTATGAGAAGTAACTTCTCATAGCAAATTGTTAGGGATGATAATGGATGTTAATCTTAAAGTTGACATGTATACACAACATTGGATAACTCATCATAAACTAAGAATGCTTTGTAGAGCCAAACACTTTCTTGCTGATGTGACTAACACTACACTTGCCTCCTCCCTATAATTCTTTATTTTGCTTACATCCTTACTAAGCTTCAGGCATCACAAAAATCAAAACTTAAATAAAGCTATAACAAAGTTACTAAATTTGTGGTCAGTACCTATTTCAGAACCCACTACTGTATAGCACTAAAAAGCCTAAACTGGTTAGAACCTTCCCATCAACTAACATATACACCGCTGCTTACCACATATAACATTTTCCAGAATTCATCTGCTTGTCCAGAACTAAATAATATTGTATACAGCTATATTCCTAGTTGTCATTATGAGCCAGTGACAAAAAACTCCTGTCTGTACTGAAATTGATCAAATCTGCTGGGCGTTGTCTGCATTTGTACCATGTTGCTAAGAACTGGAAGTCTTTATCACTGTCCATCAGGTCAATACCCTTCTCTCATATTCTTCAAAACCATTCTGAAAGACTTCCTAGCTAAACGCTGACTCTGTTCTTGTTCAGCATCAGGATAAACTATATCCGTGAATGTTAAATACCTATTGATACCTTACATCCTCTTACTCTCCCTTCTTCACTCACTTCCTTACTTCTATCAATTTCTGTCCCCTGACATTCTCTCTAAATATACCATAAGCCTGATTTTCTCTCACTTTGTATTGCAATTCCTGTTTATACTATAAACTGGCCAAAAATGTTCTAACCATTAAATTATTGTCATCTAACTTGTATTTATTCTTAATCAATGTTTTCATATTATGTCTAATTTGGTAAAATAATTTTAACTGTATTTTTTTATATTATTTTTAAAGACTAAAATTATTGTTTAAAATGGTTTGTAATAGTTTAGAGCTTTTCTCTGTGGGCCTCCACTAGAAATGGGCTCCTGCCCAGTCGAACTTTCCCTGTAATCAGATACGAACAAGTAAATAAATAAATAAATAAATTCATACATGTTTAATTTTTGTTAACATGTTTAAAAATGCCCCGAAGTTTTTAAAACAAAATAAAGTTACAATAGTAATGATTGTATATCTTTCTGAGTGCACTGTTTGACAGGCAAAATTATTTTTCATGCTATAGTGTTCATGCAGTAAAAAAAAGAAAAACATAATTCACTGGCAAAACAATATTTCATGCAGTGGTGACTCAGCAGAAAAGAAAAACAGTCCAATGGTTTTTA
>NC_056732.1:1616517809-1616545309 GCF_019279795.1 Protopterus annectens | reverse complement strand
GTAACTTCCAATGGGTGGAGCCTAAGCCTTTTGACAGAATCAAATTATGTCCTCAGATTTCAAACAAATGTTCTCCTTTCTGGAACCATAGGGGTTATGAAAGAAGTTTAAATGGCAAACTCTTAAGAGCAAACTGTTTTTATATTGGTAGCATACTTTAGCTTCTAGGTCTTAAACTGAATTTTATAAGTCGCAGTTGTGATGACCATGCCCTGGTCCAGTAATCAAGGAGCCTCAATCCTCACCACTAACACCAGGGAGGTCGTCTCATAGAAGAGGAATGGGTAACAAATACACACAGTAAAGTACAATTTCCCTTAAGTACACACATAGATCACAGTCAGTCTGGGGCTGGTTGCTCCCTTGCTCCCCAGGTCCCCAATAAGACTCCCCACTGTCACAGCTATAGGGTCCAGATCTCAGCCTAGCTGGCAAGCTAACCTCCAGTACCCTCTCTGTCCAACCAGTGCTTCATGTCCCTACCCAGGTAGCAGACACACACTCACACTTTGAGATAAGTATTTATACAACTTCACAGACACTCCTGGGAAAGGCTGACACAGATTCTCTAGCTGTGCCCCTTTACCCAGACTATATGGCAGTAATTACTACCACCACCAGCTAATTAATTATCAGCTACCCAAAGGCCCTTAAAAGGGTGTCTAATTATTGCTGTGCAATATTGTTATCCAATTGGTAATGTGACTATTCAGTCTAAGGCATATTAGAGTGGCTTATTACAATAAATTCTATAAATATGCAATGTACTCTAGAGCCTACTTATCTCTTCACAAACCAGCCACAGGTAAAGGTTTTAATATATTTAATAATAATTAATTAAAAACACAAGACAATACTACTACACCACAGAGATATCTAAAAGTTCAGAGATCACACAGACACTTAAAATAATACAGTAGGGACAGGTCTGATGTCAAAGAAAAACACAATCTAACTTTCTAATCTTTAGCTATTCTTAAGAGAAAACACAGTGCTACAATCCTACTTTATATAGAGCATAAGCAGTGCTGGGGTTGATGGTCCAAGACAAAATGCTGTCTGTCTCTCAACAATAGTTTTTAAACTCACTAACAAACAGCTCTGCTAAGGCCTTCCCAAATTACATCATTTTGACACTTAGGTTTTCCCAGTATTCACATTACATCATTTTGACACATAGTCTGATGTTCCCAGGCAAACAAACTGCATTATTTAGCAAGCTAACACCTGCTCAGGAAACTACAATAAAAGACATTTCACATGTATACTCTAACAATTATTCCTTAAGTTAAGAGAACAGGAAGAATGTGATCAGCCAGCCGCTTCGGCACCAATTTCTAAATAATTGTAACTTGAAAGAACATTTGAAATGCTTGGCTTGGTTTTCCTTACAGCAGATGGCAATGTTGGAACAATCTTGAAGTTCACATTTTACAGAGTTTTCTTTCATTTAAGAACACAAGCCTGCATTTTACATTTATTTATACAAATAATAGAATTATGTATCAAATTCTATTTGACTAGGCTGGCAGCCTTTGCCCATCTTTCTCCAGTCTTCACAACAGTAAACACAGTAACTATTACATTTGTAATATTTTGTAAACAACTTACAATATCTCAACAACCTCACAAGTTACATAAGGATTGTAGCACTGTCAGCAGCATTTTATTCATCTACCTAAGAGCTTTCATATGAGACTAAGGAATTCTGTGTGTGTTACTTGGTTGTTAAGGTATTTAGAAAAATGTGAAAATTATATCTATATAAATTAATTTCATAAAAACAATAGTTAATATTTATTTACCTGCACTAGACAGAGGTCAAATAATAATGCAGATGAAATATTTTAAAACTTTGTACATAGCATGGTTTTAGAACTATTGATGCAAATATGAATAAGCAATATTTGACGCCTAGAGGCATCAGTAGGAGTTAAATGCAGGTACACCTGGAGGAGTCCCTTCTGTTCATCTTCTTTCACAATGCTACTGGTCTTACACAGAATGGAATGCACTACTGCATACTATTTTGTTTTCTTTTCTTTTGGCATTTATTTATCTCATCAGTGAGCAACAGCATTACATATCTATAAAGGGGGTAATTTATTCTTTAAAATGGGCCTTATACTATTTTTAACTCACAACTTATGTTCAAGTTCTATGAAACTTGACTGACCCTGAAAAAAAGAGTATATGTGATTTAGATACTTTAGTAGAAATAAAGCATAGAATAAATAAATAAAGAAAGAAAGAAAACTGAACAAAAATTATTCAAAGTTAATCAAAACATGGTCCTCCAAATGCTTGACTTGAAATGATCTTTTATTACAGGTATGCCCGTGATTTCATCCACCAGTCCATGTTTCCCATTGAAAAATTACCAGACACATTTTCCATAGCAGAAAAGTGCTGACAAAAGGTAAGAAACTTTTACAGACGTCTTGGAGATTTGAAACTGTATCCAATTTGCAAAGTAGAAATTCTGTGTGTGTTTGGGGGGTGTAAATGTGTGTGGGTAGGTTGTAACTAGGAGAAATGTCAGTCTGGAATGCCATTTCTTTTAATTGAGAGGCTTCTGCTGGTATAATACAATATTAAGGTTAGAAAAATAAAGAACTGTACAGAGAAAGAGGGAGATCCATTGGAGTGTCCCCAAGGACACTACTTTGGAATATAAGGTGAACATAATCACTGTTTGTTTTCACCTGAGTAGCCTATAGCAAATGAGTAGTGAAAAGTATATCGGAAAAAATCAGTGGTCTAAATGGAAAGGTAAACCAAGACTTAAAGAATTTGGTCTAGAAGCTAATAAGCAATAACATGGTCTTCAAGCAATGGAACAGGGTAATACAAAAGATAATACCCACCCATCCATTGCCCTTTATAGGTTCATAGGTTCATACTAGGCTATCTGCCCTAGGGCATTTATAAGCCTAGCCAGAGTGTGTGTGGCTTTCACCACCCCTTAGGATGAGAATACTATACCCATTAGTTTGCTGTGCCTCTGTCCAGCAGTGATACAGAGATGATTCCCGGGGTAAACCTACGATCTCCCATCCACTCGTCAAGATTTCTCTTGAACAGAGTCAGTGAGGGGCTCTGCCTCACATGGACTGGGATTCTGTTCCATAGTGTAGGGAGTCTCTGGGTGATGAATCTGTCCCTCCAGCACGTCCTATTTATATCCGTGTTGAGGTTTAAGTCTCTTGCTCTCGTGGCTCTGGTGGATTTGGATTTTTTGAGGTGGAGCATGTCCATTAATTCCGGGTTGGACATGGCCTTGTATGTCAGGCACAGATCACCTCTGAGCAGACGGTATGCGACTGAATAGAGCTGGAATTTCTTCAGTCGGGCATCGTATGACATATGTTTGAGCCCCTTTATCCTTTTGGTGATGAACTTTTGGGGTCTTTCCAACTGCTGCAGGTGTCGGGTAAGGTACATTCCGAATGGGGCGTTGTACTCAATCATTGGTCTGATAAGTGAAGAGTACAGGGGTACAATGACCTCTCCTGATCTGGATGTGAATCCCTTCATGATCAGGTGGGCAATGTAGAAGGTCTTCCTAACCACTTTGGCAATGTGAGTGTCAAAAGAGAGGTTACTGTCAACTTGGGTCCCCAGGTCCCTGATAACTTCTTCCATGTTTAATGGATTACCACCTATGTGGTAATTAGGGGTTACCTTGTTTTTCCCAAAGGGTATGACTATACATTTTTTGGCATTTAGCTTAAGGCCATGGCTCTGGCACCAGTTATCCATTTCTATGAGATCTCTCTGGAGGATGTCTGTGTCTGATGGAGTGTCAATTATGGTGCCCAGTTTGCAGTCATCTGCAAATTTTGTCAGCCACAATCCCCCCTATGTTTGCCTGCACTTCAGAAAAATAAATGCCGAACAAGAGGGGCCCAGGACTGAGCCCTGTGGGACACTGCTCGTGACCGCTTAGAGTCTGACATGGCACCAGCAACTCTAACCCTGTGTGTTCTGTCCTTGAGCCAGTTTGCAACCCATCTTGTGACATATGGGTTTACATCTAAGCTGGTGAGCTTTTCTATGATGCCCGAGTGGGGTATTGTGTCGAATGCTTTTGCTAGGTCAAGGTAGACTGTGTGAACTGCCTTACCCTCATCAATGGCCTTAGTGACTGTTTCGAAAAAGTCGACCAAGTTCAAGAGGCAGGATCTGCCCTTGACAAAGCCAAATTGGGTAGGATCCAGTGTCTGTAGGTCCCCAATGTCTTTATTTATGAGTTCCATTATGATCCTCTCCATAGCTTTGCAGACAAGGCTCATCAAGCTTATGGGGCGGTAATTTCCAGGGTCCGTAGAAGCACCGCCTTTGTGGAGTGGGACCACAGTTGCCGTACACCATTCTTTGGGTACGTATCCTGTATTAAGGCTAAGAATAAACAGCAGCTTTCTCTTGCTGTGTCCCCATCCTAGAAATTCAGTGAGTGCTAAATTCTGTCTAGTGTAAAGCAGGAACATATATAATATGGCCAAGTGGATGAGCAAAGGATTTTGAGTTAATTTATCATTCATCAACATCTGGTAGACTAATTTACCTCCATAATCTCAGCAGTATGACAAAGCATATGATAGACATTATATTGATTGCATTTTTGGTGTCTTTCATGAACTCAAGACAAGAAATGTCTAAAGTACATGATTCTCTAGTAAATTCAATGTTCATACTCAAAAACAGGTTTTAGCAGCTGAACTTAACGTTAATGGTACTACATATACAGAACCTGTGGGTATAGCAAACCTGTTGGCTGACAAATTTAGTGAAAACTTCACTCCCCCATCCTCGCCACATATACCATAAAGCATCTCTACCCCCTGTCCCCCACCTAGTATCTCTCAGAAGCAGGTCTTAAATGCCCTCTCCAAGGCCAAAAACACAGCCTGTATGGGACCAGATAACACCCCCAGGCTGTGTTCCATATGGGTAAAAACAGGAATTAGCAACACTATTGGGTACCCTTTCAAACCACAGCCTAAGCATTGGCTTTGTCCCAACAGAATGTAAAACAGCTACCATTACTCTCTTGCACAAAGGAGGTACTTCCACTGATCCTGGGAACTATAGGCCCATTAGTCTGACTAGCCTTATCTGCAAGGCCACGGAGGGAATCATCATGTACCTTATCAACAAAGATACAGGAAATCTCCAAATATTTGACCCACCCAGTTTGGCTTGTCAAGGTGAGATCATGCCTGCTAAACTTGATAGATTTCTTCAAGACTTTCCTGTAACTAGTCTAGTCCCGATACAGATTTGCTGTATCCAGGACTGTTTGTAAACTTCCAAGCCACCGAAGCCTTTCTGTTTTGAAGGGAAGCCTTGTAGCTTATCAGTGGGAGTGGTAAGCACTAGGTACTCATCTGCCACAAGAGGAGTGGTTTCTGGCCCAGAAACTGTAGTTTATAGGCCGTTTGGGCAGTTTTTTCCATCTCTTTCAATTTTCTGGATTAAAAGCCTGCATTTGCACTTCTTTTCCTGCCTTTCCTTTAACTAATTTAGTCCAGATATAAATTTGCTGTATCCAGGACTGTTTGTAAGCTTTTGAGTGGTGCCAAAATCTGCTCTTCAATTTTTTTTCCCCTTAAATCTGCTACTCTCTCCTGTCCTGCACTTTTAATAGATTAATAGCCTAGCACTTTGCCAGACTTCTTGTAGCAATTATTGTAGCACACAAAGTGCTATCAGCACTAAACGTTCTACAAGGAAACAGTTACAGTACTTATTATTAATGCCCACCCTCCAGGCATGTCTAAAGGTCAGTTCCCTGTGCTTTTTGCTATTAACCTGGTGAACTTGGGCATCCTGAGGCAATGTAGCAACTGCCTCATGTACATTGACAACCCTCTCTTCTTACCTCCAACACTCAGACTTGTGAGAGATGCACTTATATATCCAAATTGGAAGCCATGCACTCTCCAGCCAAGACCAGAGTAGCTAATCAAGAGGAGAAGGTCAGCACTTGCACACACCACATGGAACACATAGCCCTCCAGAACACACACAAGCACTGCCTTCACTTAAAAACACAAACCACACACCCACCTTCCTGGAGGCTCTCAATAAAAATCTACCCAAACAGCAGAAACCTCCAAGGCAGAAATGTACTTGACCACCACACCACAACACAACACTAATCATGAGACACATAACTCTCCTAAACAGTGTGCCACTCAACCAAAGCCCCTAAAGCAAAACAGCATGCCCAACACACTAATCATAGGTGACTTGATAGTGAGGCACACTGATGTTCCACTCACTAGGTTGAATAAGGAGAAAGTAGCAGTCAGCTGCCTGTCAGGTGCCAGGATCCACCACATAACGCACGCACTCAGGTCCCAAAACAACAGGTACAAATATGACTCTGTCATTGTACATGTAGGTGTGAATTACCTGAGACATACCTCTCTCGACTACATGAAAAGAGACCTGGAAGAGCTCTCGGATTATGAAGCCCAGGTGGTATGACCCTAGCAGCATCCTACCATCACACAGAATGATACCACAGTACAAGCAGAAAATGATTGATTTCAACAACTGGCTAAATTTCTGGTGTCATTCTAAGGGGTACCAGTATCTGTCTGCCTGGTATGACATGATTGACAGACCTCAATGCTTTGCCAGAGATGGCCTGAATCTGTCACCCCTAGGCTTTCGGATAATGGCCAAGGCTCTTGCCACCCCTATAGTGCCTTTTTTAGGTGGTGCTTGAAATGACCAAATTACCACCATAACAGCTACAAACAAATGCAATCTGAGGGTCATTCTGCTCAATGCTAGAAGCCTGAACCTCAAAATGCACTAACTCGAAGCACTCCTCAAAATGGAGAACATCGACATTTGTGCTGTAACAGAGACCTGGCTTAAAGCAGCAGAAAGTACCCCTGCACTACCAGGCTATAACTCATTCCACACCGTTTGGCCCCAGGACTTGGACTGAAGCTCTGAAGGTGGTGGTGTTTCCATATTCATAAAGGATGTGCACAACTCCAGACTGCTAGCCCAACAGAATGCCTCAGAGATACTTCAGGTGCAGCTAACATTGGGTAAGACAGCGATTCAGGTCATAGCCTGCTATAGGTCCCCAACCATGTCCCAAGACTCACACTACACATTTCTAAGTACCCTGGAGAATATTAGGGTCCAACCTAACACTCTCATACTGGGCGACTTCAACTACTTCTCCATTAACTGGGAAAACTACTCATGTACCAATACACTTGCCCAACGTTTCCTAAAATTCATTAATTCCAATGGCCTGGACCAGCTTGTTCTTTCCCCCACTAGAGGTAGCAACATCCTTGACCTGGTCCTTACTAACATGGGTGACCATTGCTCTACACCAATAGTCAACTCCTCCCTGGTTAGATCTGATCACAAACTAATCACCTTGGAAATACATCCCCCTGCAAAGGTAACCACCATGAAAACCTTCTCCAAAACTAACTTTGGGCTCCTAAAAACAGAGGTGGCTAACTTCTTGGCACCCATGCAAATGGAGAATAGTTGCATGACTGCCAAATCATACACCAATGCATTGTATGAACACATTCACAAATGGATGGATCTTGCCATACCCAATGGAACCAAGATGCTCTCCTCCAAAAAAAGGAAGCCAATCTGGTGGTTCCTTGCTATATAAAAAACTCTACAACAGAAGGAGGAAACTGATGTGGAATAAGGTGAAGTCCCAAGACAGGAAAAACTCCCTTATCAGCCTCAACAAAAAAAGTTGAGATCCCTCATCAAATCCTCTAAAGCTAGCTATGAAAACAGGATTGCAGCAAATAGTAAAGACAACCACAAGGCCTTCTATAGTTATGTAAAGAATCTCCATAGCAATACCCAGATTTGCTCTGAGCTACTGCACAATGGTACCTCCTATACTGAGCCAACAGATATTGCCAATATGCTGGCTGACAGATTCGTTGCCAACTTTTCCCCTCTTCCCCCAATGGATTAATCACAATGCAAGTAGATTGCCAGGCACCCGGTATTACTGCTGCACAGATTAAAACAGCATTGTCCAAGGCCATGAATATGGGACCTGACAATATCCCTGGCTGTGTTCTACATGAACTACAGAGTGAACTGGCACCTCACCTGTGTGCCCTGTTCAACCACAGCCTCACCTCAGGCTTTGTCCCTACTGAATGACTCACTGCTATAGTGGCAGGTCATCCAATTCAAACCATAGCCTCACAATAAACTCCAAAAATAATACTCAAATCACACCAACCGACCACACCAAACTACTAGAAGTAGAGATTGATAATCGCCTAAAATTTGATATCCATATAGCACAAACCATGAAAAAGGTAAACCAAAAACTAGGTCTCCTATATAGAAATAAAAGGTTCATGATTAATCAGACCAAAGCCACTATTGCAAGAAGCCACCTCCTCTCCATCCTTCTTTATGCTTCCCCTATCTTAACTAACCTTCACCAGACTGAACTTCACAAAATGGAATCATGCTACAACAAAATTGCCAAATTTGCAACAGACTCATCAAATAGAACCCATCACTGCCTTTCCCTAATGCAAGTCAAGTGGCTGGAACTTCCTCATCTACTAAGACTTAACCAAGCCAAAATTGCACATAAACTCTACTACAACCCTGAAAAAACACTTGCCGTTCAACAGCTAATTCAACCCTACACCACCACTAGAACCCTGAGATCTAGCAATCAAAATCTCATTCAAGTAATAAGACATAAAAATGAAGCAGGTAAATCTCTCTTTGCCTGCACAACAGCACAAACCTGGAACTCACTCCCAAACAACATAACTAGGACTACTTCTAGCACCCAGTTCAAACACCTCCTGAAATCCTACTATTCTAACAATTGGCTCTGCTCTTGCTACACCCCAGGGTAGCAATAACTATACTCAGTTACAAGGATACTATTACACTATAACACTTCCCTTACTTACCTCTGCTGATATCCTTGCATACTCATCCAAACATAACATCAATCTAACAGCTGAAATCATACCAACACTGGTTCTGTCTGGTACTATATTCCTTACCTGAAAACTGCTCTAACCTGTATCTAAGATTCATATAATATCTAAAATAGTTCCTCTTACTCTCATCCTACCTATACTTATATTGTAGTTATGCCACTATGAGCATTTACATACTGCCCAGTTATACTAAAGCAGAAATGTATTGTGAATGTAAATTTATTAATGTTTTTGTCGATATGAAGAAAAAAAAATGGGGTTAATCTCTCCATTCCTGTACTCATAGTACACTCTACTACTAATGTTCCTTTGTCCTACTTTATATGTTGTAAGTTCCTTTGTATTGCACTAATCTAATATTGTAACATGGAGCTTTTCTCCCCGGGCCTCCGCTGAAAATGGACCTGTGTCCAGTCGGACCCTCCCGGTTCACAAAAATAAAATAAAATAAAATAATAACTAAATAGTCATCCCTCTCCACAAAGGAGGAGTAATTACAGACCCTGGGAACTATCGCCCCATTAGCCTGATGAGTCTGATATGCAAAGCTATGGAATGCATCATTATGGACCTAATAAACAAGGATATAGAGAATCTCCAAACTCTGGATCCCACACAGTTTGGTTTTGTGAAGATTAGATCTTGCCTGCTCAACCTAGTCGACTTCTTTAAGTCAGTCACCAGAGCTGTGGATGAAGGCAAAATGGTTCATACAGCCTAACTTGATCTGGCCAAGGCCTTTGATACCATTCCCCCTCTCAGGAGTTATAGAAAAACTCACTAAGCTGAGCATCAACCCATATATCACTAGGTGGGTTGCAAACTGGCTCACAGATAAAACCCACAGTGTTAAAATAGCTAACTCCAAGTCAGACTGCCAGCCAATCACGAGTGGAGTCCCACAAGGTTCAGTCCTGTGTCCTCTCCTGTTTAGTATCGACTTTTCTGAAGTTCAAGTCAACACAAAGAGACTCCAGCTGACAAAGTTCACAGACAATTGCAAGTTGGGAGCTATTATTAACTGCCCAAGTGATGTTGACATTCTACCGAAAGGCCTCACTGAGACCAACGACTGGTGTCAGAACCAAGGTCTTAAGCTCAATGCCAAAAAGTGTGTCGTCATCAACTTTGGGAAAAACCCAATTCCCATGAATTACCTCATCGATGGTAGCCCACTGAAGACAGAAGGCTTTATAAGAGATTTGGGTCACAGTTTGACAGCAACCTCTCTTTTGACCACCACATTGCCACTGTGGTCATAAAGTCCTTCTATGTGGTACATCTCATACTGAGGATTTTGCATCCAGAAAGAAAGAGGTCATTGTCTCCCTCTTCTCTTCCCTCATTAGGCCAATCAACAAGTATAATGTCCTATTTGGCATGTACCTCACTAGACACCTGCAACAACTGGAGAGGCTGCAAAAGTACCTCACAAAGAGGATTCTAGGCCTTAAACACTTGTCCTATATTGACAGACTCAGAAAACTCCAGCTATTCTTTGTCTCATATCACCTACTTACAAGCAATCTCTGCTTGACTTCAAAGCCATGTCTGACCCAGCTCTGTTAGAAATGCTACAGCTAAAGAAATCCCAATCCCTGCACACCACATGCTCCAGAGGGGTCCCCTTCAGTGTGCTGACATTCCAAAATGCCGACAGCCATATGGCTGACACCATATGATCGACATTCGGACTGCTGACAATGTGGAACTGTCATCTCACTATAGTGTGGAATGGAAAGATTTCAATTTCTGCACTGTAGTGCGATCATGGAGTTGGTATATTAAAGTTATGGGGGGTGGGGGGCAGGGGGGAAATAGCCCCCCTGCTAGCAGTTTAAAGGAAATTTTATTTTCCTTTTCTGTGGACTTCTTACAATGTCGGCATTCTGAATGTCGATCATATGGTGTCGGCTATATGGTTGTCGGCATTCTGGAATGTCGGCATTGTGTAGGGGATCCCTCCAGAGACCTCTACCTCATTACCGCAATCAACAGAACATGCTGGAGAGACAGGTTCATAACCCAGAGACTGCTCATACTATGGAACAGACTTCCCATACATGTCAAACAGAGCACCTCACTGGCCCTCTTCAAGAGATTCACCCCAGGGATCACTCCAGTGGCTCTACTCAACAGAAGCACTGAGAACTAAGTTCGGGAGGCACTATGCCAGGGTAATCCTATGGGCTAAGCTTGTAAATGTTCCAGGGCCATTAGCGTAGCACACTCCTATGAATGTATGAACCTATAAGACAGTCACCAAAGCCTTTGACATGGGCAAATCTTTACATATAGGCTACCTTGACTTAGCAAAGGTCTTTGACATAATCCCCCACTCAGGCATCGCTGATAAACTAACTCAGCTGGGTACCAATCCATATATTGTCTGGTGGATTGCAAACTGGCACACTGATAGAACTTATTCGGTAAGAATAGGGGACTCGATCTCCTTCAGCCTACCAGTAACCAGCTGTGTTCCACAGGGATTGGTTCTACTACCCATACTGTTCGGTATCTACTTTTCTGAAGTACAGGCAAAAACCAAAGGCCTGTGGCTGGCAAAGTTTGTTGACATCTGTAAACTGGGAGTAGTCATTATGTCCCCAAATTATGTAAATGTCCTGCAGGAAGGATTTAGACAATCTAATGACTGGTACCAATGTCGGGTCTACTTTTAAAGCTCAGAATTTAAAAACTTTGAATTTCTTATGGTCAAGACCATAAGCTAGAAGTTAAAAAAATGTTTAAGTTCTTGCAGGGGGCCAAGCCCCCGCCCTGCTAATTAAATATATCAACTCTGAGATCACACTACAGTGAGGAAAAGTGTAGCTTTCCCATTCTGTGCTATACAGCAATCTCCATTTAGACAATTCAAAGTTTCAAAACTTCGATTATATGGTCTTGACCATAAGAAATTCAAAGTTTTGAAACATCGAGCTTTAAAGCTAGACCTGCCAAAGTCATGGTCTTAAACTCAATGCAAAAAAATGCATTATCATCCCCTTCAGCAAAGGTAATATACCCGCAAACTACCACATAAACAGCAATACCTAAGCACACATTCCGTAATGAGAGATCTGGGTATAGAGGTTGACAGCAACCTTGCCTTTGATCACCATGTTTCCACAGTGGCTAGAAGAACATTTTATATTGCTCATCTTATAAGTAAAGGCATCACCTCTAGAAAAAAAAAGGTTATTACTACCCCCATACTTTTCCCTTAGCAGGCCAATAATAGAGTACAATGCCCCCTTTGCTGTGTACCTTTGCAAGCACCTGCAACATTGGAGAGACCACAAAGGTTCCCTACAAGGAAAATCTAGGATCCTGAGCATCTATCCTGTGAAGTGAGAATGAAATCACTGTCACTTTACTCTGTGTCATACAGACTACTCAGAGGTGACCTATGCCTTTTCATATACTGCAATCTCTGACCCTGATAAAATGGAAATGTTGCACATTCGCAAGTCAAATGGCACATGGGTCACTTACTCTAAGGACCTTAATCTGATATGTGACATCAACAGAACTTGCTGGAAAGACAGGTTTATCTGAGAGAGGTTGTCTCTTCTTTGGAACAAACTTCCATTTCATAAAAAGCGCCTCATTGATCCTGTTTAAGTGTAATTTGGATGATCGGATGGGTGACCAGAAATTCATCCCAGGGGTTCCATCTTTGTCCCACATGGACAGTGGCATCAGGTGATGATTTAACTGTCTGCTAGAAACAGACACTTTTGGTAACAAGGGTGGAACTTGGCTAGACTTGTAAGGATCCTAAGGCCATTAGTGTAGTATAATCCTGTGATCCTAGGATCCTATGGTCCTATAAATTATCTCTCACAAAGGCGTACATTACAATAATATCACAACGTATAATCTAGGTCATTGCCCAAAATACCTCATTATGTTTGTCTTTATGAGGTTTAGGAATAAAATATGTAAGAGGAAAGATTCTTAATCTCACAAAAAGTCTGGTGAAATTGTTAGTTTAAAGAATGCCTGACACATTGTAACCATTTAGGAGATATGTTACCCTGTCTTGTCTTGCACA
The DNA here is from genome assembly GCF_019279795.1 of Protopterus annectens. NCBI lineage: Eukaryota > Metazoa > Chordata > Ceratodontiformes > Protopteridae > Protopterus > Protopterus annectens. The sequence goes on along the minus strand of NC_056732.1, from coordinate 1,616,532,256 downwards.
TTTTTCTGAACGTTCAAATGTTCTTCTTGGGTACAAAATGATGGCTTCATTTAGCATGTCTGTTACCTTGTTGGTGAAAATGTGAGAGGTTAGGAAGAGGTAGATGTTTGCATTTTGTATTTTGTGTGGAAGCAGCATTTTTCAGATAAGTCATATTTTTGTAGACATTATAACATCTATTCATTTATATTTAAGATTGCTGTTAAGGAGAAAAGGCTCACAACTGGTCTGTGGCCTTCAACAGAGCTAGGATGATGGATTTTTAGAAGACAATTATAACATCATGTTTAATAAAAGGAAAAAGAAAGAAAAAAATGTTGGATAGGTTTGAAATAATGGTTAAGGTCTTCACCTCAAAGTCACAAGGTACAGGGTTTAATTCTTACCACAGGTTCGTAGGTTGGTACTGAGATATCTGCCCAAAGGCATATATTAGCCCAGCCATGTTGTGTGGTATTCACTGCCCCTTTAGTAGTTCCCTAGACCCTTGTACTAGCAGCTAGTATCCTTGGCCCCTATCTATTAGTGCTGTTGGTGTGATCCCTGGTGTGAACTTTCTGTTACCCATCCACTCATCAAGGTTCCTCTTGAAGAGTGATAGTGAGGGGCTCTGCCTTATGTAGATCGGGACCCTGTTCCATAGTAAGGGAAGTCTCTGCGTAGGGAATCTATCCCTCCAGCATGTTCTATTCATTGTTGTGTTGAGGTTTATATCCCTAGAGCGTGTAGCTCGAGTAGATTTGGTTTTGCTAAGATGGAACATGTTCAACAATTCTGGGTTGGACATGGCTCTGTGCATTAAACAGAGATCGCCTCTGAGAAAGCGGTATGCAACAGAGAACAGTCTTAGCTTTTTCAATCATGCTGCATAGGGCAACTGTTTGAGGCCAGTAATTCTCTTGGTTAGGTACCTCTGTGGTCTCTCCAGCTGCTTGAGATGTCTAGCCAGGTACATTCCAATTGGTGCATTGTACTCAATAATGGGTCTAATGAGGGAAGAGTAGAGGGGCCCTATTACATCCTTAGATTTTGATGCAAACCCTTTCATGATCAGATGGGTCACATAGAAAGATTTTCTAACCTCTATGGCAACATGATTATCAAAGGAAAGCTGGCTATCTACTTGGGTCCCTAGATCCCTTATTTCTTGTTCAGATTTCAGGGGATTACCTCCTATGTTGTAGTTTGCGGGTACTCTGTTTTTTTAAAGGGGATTACTATGCATTTTTTTGCATTTAGCTTCAGACCATGGCTTTGACACCATGCATCAGTCTCATTTAGGCCCTTCTGGAGGATCTCCATGTTGGCCAGAGACACTATTATAGCACCCAGTTTGAAGTCGTCTGCAAACTTAGTCAGCCACAGCCCTTCCATGCTTGCCTGTACTTCTGAGAAGTATATGCCAAACAGGAGGGGCCCCAGGACAGAGCCCTGAGGCACACCACTAGTTACTGGTCTGGATTCGGATATAGATCCCGCTACTCTTACTTTATGGGATCTGTCTGAGAGCCAGTTTGCAATCCATCTTGTGACGTAAGGGTTTATGCCCAGGCTGGTGAGCTTATCAGTAATACCCGAATGGGGAATGGTGTCAAATGCTTTAGCAAGGTCAAGGTAAGCCATGTGTACCTCCTTTCCCTTATCTATAGCTTGAGTAACTGTCTCAAAGAAATCCACCAGGTTCAGGAGGCATGATCTGCCCTTGACGAAGCTGAACTGTGTGGGGTCCAGCGACTGGAGGTTCCCAATCTCTCCATTTATGAGTTCCATAATGATTTGCTCCATAGCCTTACAGATCAGACTGGTCAGGCTTATTGGTCGGTAGCTCCCAGGGTCAGTTGTAGCCCCACCCTTGTGTAGTGGGACCACCGTTGCCGTGCGCCATTCTCTGGGCACATATCCTGTGGAGAAGCTGAGACTGAACAGGGTATTAAGATGCGGGGTTAATTCCTTTTGGAGCTCGCGTATGACACAGCCTGGGACATCATCTGGTCCCATGGAGGCAGTGTTTTTAGCCTTAGATAGAGCCTTGTTAACCAAGGTATCAGTAATAATTGGTCTTACACAATCCCCTGGAATGGTGATAGGCCCTGTAGGTGGTGGGGGGGGGGGGGGGGGGAGAAATTTGCACTGAATCTGTTATTGGCTAAGCTTAACATGGACCTTTAATGTAATTAGCCTAGCATTTACCTATAAATCAAGAACAAAACAAACCATGAATAACAACCAAATAGCAGTTTGCCTGGTTCAGATTTAGTTATTTTATTTACCTAGGAATCTATAATACTAAACTAATAATCAAATCAGTTTGATGTAAACTAAAAAAAGTGCTAACAGATGCCTTCATAGAGACCATACAGTTAAGCTCATAAATTCTGAGTCTGTGTGATAGAGCTAGTCTGACATATCACTGGAACATTTGTTCTATGTTAAAAAATGTGCTTCACATACTACACCAAGAAAGGACTGGATCTTAACTACACTAGTGATCTCTTACCTGCAAACATGTCAATTTTTATGTAAAAGGAATTTAAAATTTAATGCTCAAGTTCCAATGCTGAGTCACGTATAAAGTTAGGATTCGGGAAACAGCTACATCCAAACATCTGTAAAGATTGTGTGTTCCACATTTAACAATGATAGGGGTCTACAGAAAACCTACTCATGATGCTGTTTACCAAATGTTTGGAAAACAGAGTTCACAAGATGCTCTTGGACAATAGAGTTCATAAGATGCTTCTAAGATGGTAGAATATGCCTCATACCTTTAAAAACTGAGTCTGAGTCTGAAAGAGTGATCCATCCATGTGCTTTATCCTGTGCCTTATCATTTGTTGTGTTTTTACACGTTCTAAGTACTGGAACTTCTTATCTTCCTCAGCAAAGTATGGAAAATATACTGGCATTAACAAGTGCCTAATTCTATGATTTGGATCATTATCTAGGCTTTCATATACCCTCTGGGTGATGATTATGGAATGGATGCAGGTTCTCCTTCTAACCATTAAGAATTCTGTCAGCACATAATTGCTTTATGGCCAAAGCCGAGTTTATTACAGTATTTACCTATAGCCTAAATGGTAAATTCATTATAGTTTTGCGTGACAGTAACAAATATTGCCACAGAAGTGTTTCACAAGAATAGCAATAAATTCTGTCTGAGCTGACAGATTCTTCCTGAGTTCAGACTAAATAGTATGTCATCACTTGTGTGATCTTTTTATTCTGTAATTGCTTTTCTATACCAGTACCCTGTTCATAGGTTCATAAGTTCATAGGTGTGTACTAGGCTAATGGCCTGGAGGCTTTACAAGCCTAGCCCATAGGATTACCCTGGCATCGTGCCACCCAACCTTAGTCAGTGCCTCTGTCAAGTAGAGCCAGTTTCTTAAGATGACCATGCAAATGGTACTTTAATGCATCCCAGAAGTTCTAATTGAGGTATTATTTACTACAGTTATATTAAAAGTTTATTTCCTCCTATTTGGTATATGTTTATGGACTTACACTATTTTAAGACAATCCAGTATAGTCAACTGTATAGGAAGCTGGTATCTGTTCTTTATTTGTGAGCTTCAATGCAGTTGGAGAACAATTTGATAATATCAGAGGTAATCCTGTAAGTTACATAATAAGTGTATGATCAAGGTTAAAAGTAAATATGACTTTAGTTTCAGGAGAGCAGTAAAAACATTTTTGATAGGTCATGTTTATCCTTCGCCACAGCTTTTGAAAAGGGAGCTGAATTAATACAATTTGACTTTGCCGTGAGTTAAGTTATAAGCTTTGCCCTTATGTCTGACACTGATACTAAAGTGGTGAAATAAACATCCTCAAGTTATATTCCCTTCAGCTCATCCTTTGAAATTCTTTAAATATGTTGTTATTATTCAATGTGAAAAACTAAAATACTCCTTCAATATGCATTTCTAGCAGACCTGTCTGACAAAGAGTTCACAGTCATTTCAATGTCTGCTGACTTAGTAATTAAAATCTCTCCATTTCTTTTTGCTCCTGTGAGCTGTGAACAAGAGGCAACAACTTTATGTCCATGTTTGGCCAGCTTACCATGCTGACATGTTGAGACATGCATTTCATGAGATATCAGGCATCAAGCTTTTAGCTTCTTGATTTTGATTCTTTTGACAGGGTATTTAAACCCACTGATGTTTGCTTAGCATAAACACACAGACCATTTAGAGCCAGTGTCAAAAGAAAAAAAGTAAAAAATCGCCTAAAACTATACCCTGACTTTCAAACATATTAAAATAATCAAACCACTGAAGAAATGCAAGAAGTGGGGATTTCTGGTATCCAAACTAGATATGTATAGCAATTAACTTTGTACAAGAAATGGGACTGCCTGAAGCATTAGGATTTAGACATTACAGTGAACCAACAAAAGGGCATATGACAATTATTATACATATTAGGCTAACAGTAATGCTGCCATTCATGATGCATTGTACCAGTGTAGCTGTAGCATAAAAAAAATGTTAATGTAGAGCATAGTATCTGTAGGTGTATTCATCTTACCAATATCAAAAAACAAGTAATCTCCGCGGTATCCCTGAAGTCTCAAAACAACCCACTAAAGTGTAGTGGGTCCAAAAACAAAACAGTGTAAGAAAAGTACAGTTGTGTACATTTACCATAAATGTAGATTTTCGAGTGTATTCACTGTTGCAGTCATCACATTTGGGGGTAATCTGTTGGCAGGTTGCCCTCCATTGGCCTGAATAACAAAGTCCTGGGTCATGCGTCTGTTGCTGTCTCCTCTTCCATGACGTCAGGTCATCAGGGGTATAAAACATGCAGCCAACATCATTTTAATCAGTTTTTCTTGCCCCAGATGTCAGGTGCCCCCCCAAATGGGGAGCAAAAATAGATATATATAAACTGTAAATATATAAATGCACTTTAGAAACATAAAATTTACCTTCAACTAAAAGCAAATACACCACAAAGGCTTCTGAGTATAGTGAAGGAAAGAAAAGGTATAGAAAGGGGGCTGGTGGGTGGGTAATCCAGACTGCAACAGTGAATACACTCGAACATCTACATTTATGGTAAGTGTACATGAATGTACTATGTTCTTCGTGTTTCACTGTTGCAGTCATTACATTTGGGTAGAATCCCGAAGCTATGGATGGGAGGATGGAACTAAACAGCATTAGGAGCAACTATAAGGACCTGCAGGACTGCAGTGGCAAAGCCTGCCCTGGATTTAGAGAAGAGAGGTAAATGATAATGCTTTGTGAATGTATGAACTGAGCTCCAAGTAGCAGCTTCTAGAATATCTCTGGTAGGGACCCCTCTGAGAAAAGCTGCTGAAGTAGAGGCAGCCCTGGTGGAATGGGATCTGATCCCCTTGGGCACAGGATTACCATGGTGCAAGTAGCAGAAACTAACGAAATGGCTTATCCATTTAGAAATAGTCTGCTTTGATATAGCCTTCCTCTCTGATCCTGCAGCAAATGCTACCAGTAGTTGCTCAGACTTTCTTAGAGATTTTGTCCTGTTTAAGTAGAATCTTAGTTGTCTGTGTATATCCAATGAATGCAGAATCCGCTCCCCCTTGTTCTGTGAATTTGGGAAAAAGGTTGGCAGGTGAATAGTCTGGTTGAAAGCCACACTGGATACTACCTTAGGCGTAAAAGAAGGATTGGTCCTGAGAGCCACCCTGTCCGGGTAAAAAATAATGAAAGGCTCCACTACCATAAGAGCCTGTAGTTGAAACTCTTCTAGCTGAAGTGACTGCCAAAAGAAAAGCTGTCTTCCAAGAAAGAAATTTTATATCCACAGTAGCTGCTGGTTCAAAAGGAGGCAGGGTGAGTTTTTCCAGCACAAAATTGAGGTCCCATGCAGGAGTTGGTGCTCTCCTGGGAGGCCTTACATTTTTGGCCCCTCTAAGGTACTGTTTTAGCAGGGGATGAGAAAAGAGGGGAGGCTGTGTGTTGAAATGAGCTGAGATGGCAGAGGCATGGATTTTTATTGAAGAAAAAGATAGTCCTTTGTCAAACATCTCAGTAAAGTATTGTAAAATCTGAGGAATATTGGGCTTTGCTGGGTCTATTCCTTGTGCTTGGTTCCAAGCACAGAATCTCTTCCATTTATCAGCATAAAATTTTCTAGTACTAGGCCTTCTGGCTTCCAAAATGACGTCCATCACAGGTTTACTGAGAGATGTGGTTGGTAAAATTAGTTGATTAACCATGTTGCAAGATTCAGAGTTTGGAGCCGAGTGTGCAGAATTTGATAACTCTGCTGAGACAATAGGTGAGGTGTTTGAGGCAAGTACCACAGAGGAAGGTGTGACATATTCCTTAGAAGTGAGTACCAGTGTTGGCGAGGCCAGTCCAGAGCAATTAGAATCATTTTTGTTTTTTCCTGTCTGACTTTTAGTAAGACCTTGGAGAGTAGAAGCAATGGGGGAAAGGCATAGACTGATAGGTTTTTCCAGCTGAAGGGTAGAGCATCCACTTCCCATGCTTTTTTGTGATGAGTTCTTGTGCAGAATTTATCCAACTGATAGTTTTGGGATGAGGCAAATAGATCTATGTCTGGGCTTCCCCATTTCTGTGTTAACATGCTGAAGATTTGTGGATCCTGTTTCCATTTGTCTGGGTCCATAAGATTTCTGCTTAGATTGTCTGCCAGAGTATTTTGCTTTCCTGGCAGGAATTGAGCTTGAAGATGTATTTGGTAAGTCAAGGCTGTGTTCCACAAGGCCATGGCTAGTCTGCAAAGGGGGTAGGAATGGGTACCTCCCTGCTTGTTTATGTACCACATAACTGTGGTGTTGTCTGTCTTTATCAGTAGTTGTCCTGGATGAAGTAAGTCCTTGAAGGCTGTCAGAGCATTCTGCACAGCTAGCATTTTTTCTGGTTGATATGTAGATGCATTTGGTTTGGGCTCCATTTGCCCTGAATGCATCTCTCTGCCAGGTGGGCCCCCCAAGCATAGTCTGATTTGTCTGTAGTTAGGGTTTGGGTGGCAGGGGGTAGAGTAAATGACAGCCCCTTGTTTTGGTGACATGTCTCTGCCCATCAAAGAAACTCCTGTTGCAGGCAGGGAATGTTTCCAGGCTGTGACAATGTTGATTCCATAAGCTTTTTAGGTACCAGTGAAGTTTCCTCATATGCAGTCTCGCATATGGAATTAGAATGCAGGATGCCATGAACCCCAATGCCTGCAGAATTTGACTTGCAGATAACTGTTTTTTTGTTGCCATTTGTTTGAAGTATGTTGTCAATTGCATTTGTTTGTCTGGTGTGAGGTAAGCCATCTGGGCAGTTGTATTCAAGCTTGCACCCAAGAATGTAATTATTTGAGAGGGTACCACTTGTGATTTCTTTTCATTTATGGTGAATCCTAGGCATGCTAGAAGCCTTTTTACAAATGCCAGATGTTGAAGAAGAGTGTCCTTGTCCTCTGCCTAAATGAGACAATCGTCCAGATAAGGATAAATTTGAATGTTTCTTTGTCTGAAGAATACAATTACTGGTGCCAGGCACTTTGTTAAGACCCTGGGCGCAGTAGATAAGACAAAGGGCAGTGCAGAGAATTGGTAATGCAAAAAGCCTGCTTTGAAGCGGAGGTATCTTCTGCAAGATTCCCTTATTGGGATATGCAGGTATGCCTCTTTTAAGTCTAGAGTTACCAACCAGGCATTCTTGCCTAGCATAGGCAGTAGCTGTTGTAAAGTCAGCATTTTGAATTTTGGAATGTCCAGGAACGTGTTCATAATTGATAAATCCAGTACTGGACACCATGCTTTGTCTTTTCTGGGTACCAGGAAAAGTCTTGAATAAAATCCTTGTCCTTTATCCTTTTCTGGTACCGGTTGAATAGCCCTCATATCCATGAGGGACATGACTTGTTTCTGGACCTCTGCTCACTGGTTTTGTGGCAGATCTGGCCATCCGTTTGGAATTGGCAAAGTGTGGAAATGAAATCTGTACCCCTGGGTTACTATGTTTAATACCCACTTGTCTTGGGTAATTAACTGCTAATTTTGAGCATGAAGTGCTAGTCTTCCCCCCAAGGGGGCTGCCAAAATATAAGTGCTTGGAGATGGTAGAGGAAAGTCATTGAGACTGCTTACTGTAGGGTTGTGCTTTGTTACCTCCAGATTTGGAGGTGGAGGCACCCCATTGCTTTGACCTGTAAGATCCCTGTGATTGATATCTGGAGCCTTTGGAGCACCTGGGTTTGCCCTGAGTGGCTCTGTTGGACACAGGAAAGGACCAATTCTTAGTAAGCCAGTGCCTACTGAACCTTGGTGGCTGCACTTGCAAGAAATCTTTTGCAGTTTGCATAGATTTAGCTTTGTCTTCCATTTTCTTTAAAACCTCTTCTGCCTTATTACCAAACAGACTATCATGCTGTAAAGGGGCATCCAACAATTTAGCTTTAACATGATCAGGCAGATTTTGCTCCTTGAGCCAGGCATGCCTTCTTATCACAGATCCAGTTACAGCGGCCCTGCGAGAGGTTTCCAAGGAATCAAAACCACATTGCAAAGTATGCTTTCCAACCTTTTCTGCTGAATGCAATAAATCCTGTAACTCTTTATTTTCCACGCAATCAGAAATCAACATCATTTTCTGTTTCAATAAGCCCATAACATGCTGTTGATATTTAAGCATATGAAACTGGCAGTTTAAAGCCCTGATTGCCAAGGTTGCAGACGTATAAACCTTCTTACCCCAACTATCCAGTGCCCTGGAATCTCTATCAGAAGGGGTAGGATTTTTGGCTGTAGAAGCCTTAACACCCTTGGGACCCTGAGAAATAGTCTCAGGATCAGCAGCAGGATTTTTGAAAAGAAATTTGTGGTAATCAGGAACCCTGTAATATCTGTCTGGCTTACTAGGAGCCGGAGGCAGGGAATCAGGAGCCATGCTTTATTCCAAGAACACATCATCAACAATGTCTAATACAGGAGGTATTGCCAAAGGCCTATGCTGAGGAAGAAGAAGAAAATCCCTAAGCCTCTTTTTTGATTCAGAGAAGTCCTGACTCTCCCAGTTAAAATGTTCCCTTAAGGTATGCAAAGTCTCTCCAAAAGAGTAATCCTCAGGAGGAGATGCAGATAGGATGGATTCCTCCGCATCAGAATCCTCATAAGGTAGAATAGAAAATTCCTGATCAGAAGAGGAATCAGACAAAATGGAAACCTGATCTGAAGATTCATAATCAGTGCCTTGCCTAGGCCTCTTAGCGTGTTTGTGTGTGTGTGTGTGTGTGTGGGGGGTTGGAACCTCTGATCAAGGTAATTAAATCCTCAGCCATGTTTGATCATTTGTTTTTTAGGCATGGGGCCTGAGCATATGGCTCATGCGTCAGTTTTTTAGACATAGAAGTCGATTTTGACCTTGTTTTTTTTGATGGCATCAATTTAATATAAAAATGTTGAGGCCTAAAAACAACCTCAGAAGCCGGTGCCTGCTCAGCAGCTCCAGACCCATCCAAGGGAGAGACATCCACGGGTTCAATACTTTACGAATCCTGGGGCATACCGGACTCAGAATGGGTCTTGGTAGAGGCCTGCGACTCAAAAGTAGCGGGTATCAGGGGCTGCAAAAGCACCTCACTGAGTACCGGCGAACCGGCAACTGGCTTAGGAGAAGCTTCGTCGTCGGTGTTGGACCTCGACGGTCTGTCTCTGTCTTTTTCCTTGTATTTTTTGTGAACTCCGGTAGTCAGATTGCTAACCAACAACATTTCAAGGTAGTTAAATCTTGAACCAAAATATTTAGAAGCAAAAATATACTGACGCTTAGTAGTGCGTTGGTTAAATTTAGCACAAAACCGACAGCAAGGCACATTGTGATCAGGGCCTAGGCAAGGAATACAGTAGAAATGAAAATCCTTATGAGGTGTTTGCTTCCCACAAGTAATGCAATTATTAACTTTTACTAACATCGGTAAGGAGCAAGAAAAAGTTTTCCCAATGGGTTACTTAGCTTTAGTTTAAAGACTTCGGTTCTGAAATTCGAAAATGAAAATTTCAGGAGTCGGCCGACCGGCACTTGCGAACTGCTTCTGCTTCATTCACCGCATGGCAAGAAAGACTGATTAGAATGGCATCGGCTGCATGTTTTATACCTCTGATGACTTGACGTCATGGAAGAGGAGACAGCAACCGATGCAGGACCCAAGACTTTGTTATTCAGGCCAACTGAGGGCAACGTGCCAGCAGATTACCCCCAAATGTAATGACTGCAACAGTGAAACACGAAGAACATCTTCTCTGTGTGGAAGATTTTCAGTCCATATATTTCTAGTTCATCACTATATATTAATCAGATCAGACAATAGTAGTAGAAGTAGTGAACTTAAACTCATCTTAACAAAACAAAAAATAATAATAGAAAATATATAATTGTACAGCATTACTAAGTATTCAAAAGTAATCCAAGCAAGGCAGGCAACAAATTAGATGTATACAATCAGCATATCCTAGCAGCAGAAACAGTCCAAAGTAACAGCTTATGTGGATAAATAAGAACTCTGCTAGGCTAGACTCACAAGCCCATAATGCAGACTCAGTGACTTAACAGCCCTAGAAGCACTCCACTTTGCATGAAGCAGATGCATATGTCACTGAACTTTGCAAACATATGCATGGCAGAGTAATGCCAGCAAGGCATAACAAGGAAGGACATAGCCTTTAAAAAGACTTACGATGTATTAAATATACAAGAGGTTACAGAGGGATAATAAAACATCCTGCCATTTAAATATGTGGAAGCCCATCTGCTTAGTGAAACTGTCCCATAACTTCTTATAATGGCTGTAGACTAAGAGCAAATATTGTCACTCAGTAGATACCATTTTCTCACACAAAGAGAAAGCAGTGACTGTCAGCCTGGAGAGAAAGGTATGCAACCAGCCAAAAATGTTTTGTAGCCTGTAGACATTTCTTGTCTTTCCAGGGAGTACAACTGTTAAACAGGACATTTTCCTTCCCTATAGTGTTCTTTTTAGACAATTTCATATTCATCCATTGATATCTATATCTCTGTATCTCTCCATCTCTGTATTTATCTATACCTATCTCTCCCTTTCTATCTATCCATCTATCTCTCCCTTTTTTTCTCTTTTGATCTGTCTCTATCTCTTTCTCCCAATATCTATATCTGTGTCTATCTCTGTCTCTCACTCTCTCTATCTGCTATCTATCTATCTATGTAGATCTATCTATCTATCTCTCTATCTATCTCTCTATCATCTATCTATCTATCTCTCTATCATCTATCTATCTCTCTATCTATCTATCTATCTATCTATCTATCTATCTATCTATCTATCTATCTATCCCTGTCCATTTATCTACTTTTTTATCTCTCTGTCAATCTCTTTATCTATCTATCTGTCTGATTTCGATATGGTTTAGTACTTGGAAGATGTTGATAATCATACCATTAATGAAACCTGCTTTACAACTCTAAAAATGTATAAGCGTGAATCGGCTTTCACTGTTGCAGATCTGAAAGGCCATTTGTTGTAGTCTCAGTACAGCAACAAAACATAAGCACATCTCACGACATGAAACTACTCATACACAAAGAAAAAAAAGCCAATAGTATTAGTTATTAAAATTATAGGTACTTGACACACACCATCTGTGTTCTGTACAGAGCAAAAGGATGTCCTGATTAATCACCAGGATTAAAAAAAGTCAATTAAAATGCAGTGCTTATGAGAGATTTTAACAATCTGAACAGCAACAGATAGCTTACAACATCAAATAAATGTACTCAGTTATTAATTAACTAAATCAAAACACACAAAAATAAAAAGTCTAGATATCCACGCAATATGTTAAATATCGTAGTGACAAACATAAAATTTTTGTCCTCCAAACTGATGTCTTAATTAGCACAGGTCATGATGCTAATGTATTTAGTGTAAGAGTATACTCAAACTCATTCAGAAATAAATCACCATTTCCATTGTATACCATTGGAATCTATGTTGTTGTTGTTGTTGCGTCTTTCGGCTTTTCCCGGTTAGGGGTCGCCACAGGGGAACTCCGGTCCGCTAATGATTGGCAGTAGATTTTTACATGCCGAATTGCCAGCCCTGATAAACAACCTTCAACAAAGGTACGCCCTTTCATGCATGTCTCCAGACAGAAGACGGTCTAGCTGAGAATCAAACAGGACAACATCTTACTGTGAGGCGACAGCGCTACCGCACCACCACCGCAGTTTGGAATCTATGATGAATTCAAATATATGTCTTCAAAACCAGAATGGGGCATTGTCCTCAGTACCACCACACACACAATATCGCAGATGTACTGGAAGCATCAATGAATTCTATGACATTATTAACTTCTCCATTTGTGAAAGCATGCTGGTAAGAAATAAATATGTATAATAAGTCAGTAAATAAATTAATGAAAGAAAAGCTTATACAATCTCTGAAGTAATAAAATATGCAATAGAGAAAAGATGCATGCTACCAAATCAAATCAAATCTAGATTATCAAAATAAAATGAATCACCTGTCTTTTTAAATCTTCTATATCTAAGTACTAAACTGAACATTATTTCAAATTCTTTAAGTAACAAGTCATTCTTTAAACACATCAAAATTTAGGGAAACAATTATGATTATAAGGTATCATCAACAATTATCAAGCTTCAGGACAAAGTGAGTGTAGTAGCAAAAACCTTTCTTATAAACATCACAATAAGCAATAACATTTCAGAGTGCTAAATACAGAAGGAGTTACATTCCTTATATAACTGCTGATGTGGCCACATTTGCCCCATTTGAAGTTAAAGCTAGGATTACCTATGTATCAAGAAAGATATCTTGTTGCTTCCATTGGGGAATGAAAGAACATCTCATTAAGATTATGTCAGTCATATTATAGGGCTCATAAGTCAGTATTGGGTTAATTGCCCTGAAGGGCCATTTTGGAATCAAACCCTTGGCTCTGTGTTTGTAAGGTGAGGACCATAACCATTGTGCCAAACTCATTCTTATAATGTTTATATGTAAAAATATTCCTAATGTACTCAGATTTATCATACCAGGCTGTTGTCTCACTAGCTGACAAAGGATACAAAAGGCAGAAATCATATAATACCCAAACAATTTTAGTCTAAGGAGTCTGATGAGTGCTTCATTAAACGCATGACAAAAAACATAATACAACTTATCAGAAGAGGCACAATGGCCCTGCTTCTTTTCATTGTAGAATACTGTGGGTTTAGTTTATAAATCTCTTGATTTGCCTTGATAAGGTATCAGCAGCAGTTGATAACAGACTGGCAGTGGATGTTGCTTCCTGTGACCTCTATTAAGGCACTTAGCACTGTTCCACATAAGATAGTAATTAAAAATGAAATGCCTAAAATGTCATTATGTATGCGGTTCACTTTATAAAACAGGATGCCGTAAGTAAGGTTAAATGCTACCTGTCCATATCAATAGGGAATAGAGGCAATGTTCTCCCAGGACCCTATTTTGAGATTACATCTTTTCCGACTTCTTCTCGGGTATAAATGTTAAAAATCTGTTCTGTTTAACCAAGTATGTGGAAAACTGTAATTTAAGTTATTAAACAATACTGAGTTCCCCTAAGATGGTTGTCAAAAAATTTATACCTGAAACACTCAAAATGGCCTTGATTATCGTATGAATAAATGTAATGCCGTAAGACTTGTCAAACTAGATAGACCTTTTGATTGGAAAATATCTGTTCAAGTCATAATAAAACATCATCTTTAAAAATCCAGGTACAAGAGTAGGCAGCAATTTACAAATTAACCAGTATGTGTCTTTCAAAGTTAGAAATGTAATAGCACATCTAATTCTCAAATGCACATCTAAACATTCCAGGGCGATCATTATACCACTTTATACCTCTCTGACTTGACACAATATTGACTATAACACTGTTCGCAGTAACCTTTGAGCGAGTCACCTGAAGCTATGTAGAAAAATCATAAGGATGAAAAATCTGAATTGTTCACAAAGACTTCTGGAAATTTAATTATATTCTGATCTTATAGGTTGCTTATTCTTGACTGCAGCTTTTTCTATAAATACATGACTGACCTAGTTTCACATGGCGGCTTGTGGCTGGAGAGCTTACAGCAGATCACTAAACTTAATAGTAAAACAAAAAATCTATAATAAAATAAAAATGGCAGGTACTTTGAATGGAACCTTTTATGTTGATCATGTAATTTCACCCTTAGAAGTTAGTCATTAACTTCCTTTAAAAAATATCTTGATATGTAAAATTTATCAGTAGAGAGTCATCAGAGTTGGATGTATCAACCCTTTTGTTAGAGTGTTTTTTTTTTTCCGTACATGGAGTGACATTAGTGTGGGGGGTATTGAAAATGGAAGTATGAGATATGGGAAGTACTGCATCTACAAAAAGAGCTTTTCTTCTCTGGTTCCTTCAGTAAATG
>NC_056732.1:1616475309-1616512809 GCF_019279795.1 Protopterus annectens | reverse complement strand
CTGTCATTATATGCATTTGCAATATTAAACAATTACTCCTTTGTTGATCCTTCTGTAGTATTGCATATTTGGAAGAATTTTTAGTTTTCCAGATCAGTTCTTCAGTAGGTTTCTATTTATCTGGCGTATTGACATCCACCCTGTATTTAAATATGTCACAAATCATTTTATTTACTTTTGTTATAAATGTATTTATCAGCCAGGTAGGAGACTGGTCTAAGGACACTTTTTCATCCACAATCTGAGTGTAGAGTATGACATTTATATTTTCAGATTAACATTTCCACTTTAACAGTAAAGACAATTAAGATGACATAGATAGGCATTTCCACTAAGTATCTAAATTGCTTCTCTTAGTGTGTGTGTGTGTGTGTGTGTGTGTGTGTGTGTGTGTGTGTGTGTGTGTGTGTGTGTGTGTGTGTGTGTGTGTGTGAATGTAATGTGTCCTGTGATTGCCTGGTATTCTCACCAATCTTTCTTAGATTTGAAACCACAAATCTCTTGTAAAATGTTTTCAAAACTAAAAACATTTGCTAGATGTTTTTTATTTTATCTGTCCCATATACCTCATACAGTATTATGTCACTGAATGTATACTTCAATCCCAAACTAAAACATTCTTATTAAAATCTTATAATTCATACCAAACAAATCTAAAACTTGACAGTTCCTGATATTATAATTCTCCTTTTTAACAACAAAAATATATATATAAATAAATAATAATTAACGCCACAGAAATACCTGCACCCGGATGTGTCTCACTCTCCATCATACCTGTAGTAATACTCCTAACTGCTCCTCATCCATTTTCTAATAAAATTTGCAAATGATGCCTCTATACCTGGAGTCCCATTAATATTTACCTTTATTAACAGCTTTCAAACTTCGTCTGTCGAGATATGAAGTTTAGTTTGTTTAATCGATTTTTGTCTTAACATCATCAACTACCAAGGTAGAATCTTCTGAACTTTTTTATCCTTTACATAATGAGGGAAGGTAATCTTCCATGTTTTTCATTTTCTCCTTCTGTAATATCTGTTCTCCATTATTACCTCTCTGTTTTCCACATACATATATTATTTGTTGTACTCTGTAGTTCTTAAGGGATTAACTTTCCTCTTCATTTTTATATGAATGTCGCATTATTCAGCCAGCCCCTCATCATTTTATCCTTCGTTTAGCCTATAAATCATTCTTGCCAGCATTTATCACCTTCACTTACTCTCATTATTTTAACTAAATTTTCCCCTTTTCTATATGACACATTATTCTATTTTTCAGTTCTTCTCTTCTAAAACTAATACTTCTACTCTATCTTAGTTTTGTATGTATTATATCAGGATCCCTCAATGTATATATTCATTGATTCTTTAGGATACTTCCACAGCTTTCTGAAATATCCCTTCACCTCCTTTCCCTCAATAAAATAGCATCTAATCTTCATACCCCTTTCCAGTTTGTTAGACTATGATATATTCCCCTAGAAAAGTATAATAATTCTTGATGATCTGGAAAACTTATAGCACTGCACTACCTTATGTATTCCTAAGATCCATATTACACAGACGCTTATCTATTTTTTGTAGTAATAGTTTGCTTTCTTCATTTTTCCACTGCTTCTTTATTCTTCTGTCTTCATAGGTTCATAGGTCAATACTAGGCTGTTGACCCAGTGGACATTTAATAGCCTACAATATACTATGTTGTTGAGCCAGTAGACCATTAGCACCCAAACCTTAGCTCTTCACTTTAAATTATAGTTACATTCTCCATCACAAATGATTACTGCTTTTATTAGCAAACATTATTCTAATTTTTGCCCTTAGTTTATCTTTCATGTAGGCATAAACAGCACATCACCTTAAAAAAATATTTCAATATATAGTCATATATCAAATTTCTCCCTGATTTTACCAGTATATAATTCATCTTAGTCCAACACCCGTGTTCTAATTATCTCCATCACACCCAAATTCTTCATTCATTTATTGACTATATAATTTCCCCTTTCCATAATAATGCAAATGTTTTCCCTTGTTTTGGTCATGTGCCTACCAACATACAGAAAAACAAACATCAGAATTTTGCTTTTGAGCCAGTGTAATACTATAAGTTTTTACATACATATTAATAGGATATACATTGAAGACAAAACTTTAATACCTTTAGTCACTTACTGTGTTACTGGAAGAGATTGTAACACTCTTTGCTTGTAACACCTTGCAGAACTTAAAGGAAGTTAGTAACTGAGTACATTTCTACAAAATCCAAAACGGAGCTGTGACAGCTCCAAATAAAGGCTGCATATCATGTAGTAAGCACACCAATGGCCAAGTATAAGGCCATTGGCATTGCAAACAGTAAAAAAAAATACAAAAATCAACTTTTATTTTTTTTAGCCGATCTCGGCTGTTTAAGAGTAGGGCAGCGGCGCACAAATGGGATCGGGGAGGAAATAACAAAATGAACCTAAATTAAGCATTCTAACTAAAATCAGTATTCTGCCATGCAAGGCAATGGCAGGCAGAAGACAACATGGCCAGTGAGTAGTGGTTGCTAAGGGGGCAGGCTGAGTGTGAGACGTAACTATGTATTAGCAGGCAATCCTATGCAAATCAGGGGAAGGATAGTGAATCCCAGTTTTCCCCAGCATGTGAGTCAGGTCCCAACAGTGTAAGAGTAGGAATAGCTTGGTGCAAGCCAGGAAGTTAGGTGACATCATGGGGGGTGTCAGGCACACTGTAAGTGGATTGGAGCCCTGTGGCTCGGGTTTGCTCCTAGCTTAGCACAGCTAAGCTAGGGTGTGTGTCTAAGCCGGCCTAGCACTCTTTACAATGCTTAAGCAGGTGTACGTGCCACACACACTGGGTTTTAAAGGCAGAAAAAAAAGTTAAACCAAGAAATAGCAGCAATCCGTTTGTGTGGCATGCCCCCGTTCTTAAACAGGAAGGCAATGGGAAGGGAAAACAGCAGTAGGAAGGTAACCAAGGAGAACTAGAATAGCTGGCAGGTGAAATGTATCAGAATCAGCCGATTACACAGGCAGCAGACAAGCCCAGCCGAGAACACTACTATAAACAATGCAAACACCTAGCCCTCTGTCTTTTCCCACACTCTACACCACCAGTGTAAACAAGGGGGGAACTTTTAACACTCCCAACAGCAAAACGATAGGGACTGCAATAGCTATCAAACAACAACTTGTGGAAGAGGCTGAGGCTGGTGAGGATGTGAATGCTGTCGACCAACCCACAGTGATGAGACGGAGAAGAGTGTGCAGACCCAGGGTAACCTACCAGAGGCTACATGAGCTGGAGATAGTAAACCACTATAGGGTGGACAGGGACCTCCTACACAAAATTGTTGAGCTGTGCCAGCCACACCTGACACACCAAACTAACAGAGGGGAACGCATCCCAGTGGATGCCAAGGTATGTGTAGGCCTATGAATAGTAGCTACAGGTATCTTCCAAAGGCCAACTGGGGACATGATGGGGATTTCACAGGCATCAGCATCCAGGCTACTCCACCAGTTCCTGGAAGCCATGTCAGCAAATGTCGGTGAGCATGAATATTTCCCCAACACCCGTGAGGCGTTGGCCAGCAATATGCAACTGTTCCACAAATAGCAGAATACCCTGAGGTAGTGGGTGCTATAGACTGCATGCACATATGCATCAAAGCACCACCCAGTGAGCGGGGTAGGGTCTACATCAACCGCAAGGGCTTCCCCTCCATCAACTGACAGGTTGTGTGTGATGCTCAAGGCATAATAATGAATGTGTGAGCTGGCTGCCCTGGAAGCTATCATGATTCCCACATCTGTCATCTGATGCAGTTGTACCAGAGATTTGCCAATGGGGACATCCCTGATGGTCACCTAGTGGGGGTTGCTGGATACGTACTGGAGCCATGGCTGATGACACCCATCAGAAATGCACGCACACCCGAATAAGAACACCATAATGAGGCACACGTACAGACCAGAATTATAGTAGAGAGTGTGTTTGAGATGTTCAAGTCACGGTTCTGGTGCCTGGACACATCTGGTGGAGCCTTGTAGTACTCACCAGCTACATGTATCCAAATTGTCCTTGTATGTACCATGCTACACAATATGATCCTGTGGAAACAGCTGCAGCAGGAACAGCACTGTGCAGGGCCACACAGCCCCCCACCATTGCCAAGGCCTGCACAGGCACAGAGTGACTCAGAGGAGGAACAACCTGAGCCTGCCCCAGTAAGCAGAAGTAGGCATGCCCAGTATGCCCTGGCCTTGGCAAAGAGGCAACGCATAGCACATACACTGACACAAGAGGAGCCCAGGGAATAACACCTCTCCCTGACTCTCACATAAAGTAAAAGTGATGCCAAACATTACACTAACTGTGCTTAACCATGTGTAGGGAGTGTACTATGTGCATCCAACATAGGCAGCCCTGCAGCACCCCCCTCAATACTGGGACACCCACAAGGTAAGTGACTCACACAGTCTAGTCAGGGGGGGTTCTCATAGCCAACAATAGACACAGCCAGCAGGACAGGTGTAGGCAAACACAAACAAAGGTTGTGCTATGGTTTCTGAATGAGGCCTAGGGGTAACATCCCCCTCAGGCAGGCCTACACAGACAGACTACAGCAGGTCAGCAGTGGGATGTCAGTTCTGAAGGGTAGGAAGTCAGAAACTAATATGTAGGTAAATAAAAGCTAAGATCTGTAATACACTGGTATGCCTCTAGTTAGCATGATAGGTAAGACTACAGAATGAAATGGAATACCCAACATACCAGTACAGTCCTAGCAAATGTGTACAAGTGTCAGGTGTGCCCCCTATCTTACGTAGTAATGTAATAACAGTTAGGTGTGCCCCCCCAATCCTGTGTAGAAATGAAGAAATAGTCAGGTGTGCCCCCCCATCCTACGTAGAAATGTAAAAACAGTCAGGTGTGCCTCCCCAATCCAGTGTAGAAATGTAATAGTCAGGTGTGCTCCCCCCATCCTCCATAGTAATGTAATAACAGTCAGGTGTGCCCCCCCAATCCTGTGTAGAAATGTAGTAATAGTCAGGTGTGCTCCCCCTTCCTACGTAGTAATGTAATAACAGTCAGGTGTGCCCTCCAATCCTGTGTAGAAATAGTCAGGTGTGCCTCCCCATCCTACATAGTAATATAATAACAGTCAGGTGTGCCCCCCCAATCCTGTTTAGAAATGTAGAAATAGTCAAGAGTGCCCCCCATCCTACGTAGTAATATAATAACAGTCAGGTGTGCCTCCTCCCCAATCCTTTGCAGAAATGTAGAACTAGTCAGGTGTGCCCCCTCATCCTGTGTAGAAATGTAGTAACAGTCAGGTGTGCCCCCCAATTCTGTATAGAAATGTAGAAATAGTCAGGTGCACCCCCTAATCCTATGTAGGAATGTAATAACAGTCAGGTGTGCCCCCAATCCTGTGTAGAAATGTAGAAATAGTCAGGTGTGCCCCCCATCCTACGTAGAAATGTAGTAACAATCAGGTGTGCCCCCCCAGTCCTGTGTAGTAATGTAGAAATAATCAGGTGTGCCCCCCATCCTATGCAGAAATGTAGTAACAGTCAATGCAAAATGATCGATGTATACCCTGCAGAGACAGCATGCTACCTGTAGGTGTACAACACAAAGGTCAGCACTGCAGTAAAAATTACCTGGACTCGATCCACACATTCAGTACAGATGGGCATACTGGTCATGCTCATACACAAACACATGAAGGCCATGTCTGCAAACACCAGTGGACCAGACATATCTGGCAGCTGCAGATGTTAGTGCAGACACTCCTCAGTATGCACCACTCATGATTTGCACAAACAGTGGATTGGAATACAGGCATATATGTAAGGACAACACACTATAATAAGCCAGAGGTAGATGTACATAGATGTGTGGAAGAGGGTGACTGTGACAAGGAGCCATCCAGGCCTGTTCCACCCAGCACACAGCCAAAGGGCCACAACCACATGCAGGTACTAGCCACCGGTATATTTCAGCATTACAGACTATGTGGTGCATGTGTTAGCTGTGCAACATGACTGTACCAGGAAGTAGTCATCTAGTAGCTGTATACACGTACCTGTGAAATATGACCCAGTCTGTGCCCGCATGTGACATGTCAACCCCTAGATGAATGGGTTATGGCCCATGCACAGACACTGCCCTCCCCATAGCCCTACTATGACAAGCATGCTTAGGTCATCCACTATGAAATGCACCTTTGGGAGAGTTGTAGCCCAGTAATCTCCATGACGTGTCCCATAACTATGTACTGCTATAGTGTGATAAACTAGTTAGGTAGGAGTTCCAATCCCAGACATGGCAACTTAGTGTGTGTGTGTGTGTGTGTGTGTGTGTGTGTGTGTGTGTGTGTGTGTGTGTGTGTGTGTGTGTGTCTGTGTAGAGAGCAATGCTTTTTAGGGTCATCGCACTCCCTACAATTGAAATGCTCTACTGCTGATGTCATCCACCTAGAAGTACACCTCTGGGAAGGCTGTATCCCAGTGATCTCCGTAGCACATGCCATAACTGTGTACTGCTGTAGTGTGATAAACTAGTTAGGTAGGAGTTCTAATCCCAGACTTGGCAAGTGTGTGTGCATTTGTGTGTGTGTATGTCTATCTCTGTGTAGAGAGCAATGCTTTTTTGGGTAGTAACACTTTATACAATTCGAATGCTCTACTTTAGCAATCCTGCTGATGTCTTCCAATGTGAAATACACCTTTGGGGAAGGAGTTCTTCAGTAATCCCCGTGGTGCATCCTATAACAGCTCCATGCTGCAGTGTGATATAGACCTCTGCTATGGGGTTCTATGCCCACACATGGTTGTGGATGTTTTGTATGTGTGTCACTGTCTTTGTAGGGAGCAATGCATTTTAGCCTAGCCTCACTCACTAAAATTCAAATGCCCTACATTGGCAATCCTGCTGATGCCATCCAATGTGAAATACACCTTTGGGGAAAGAGTTCTTCAGTAATCCCCATGGTGCATCCTATAACAACTCCATGCTGTAGTGTGATATCAACCTGTGCTAGGAGTTCTATGCCCACACATGTCGGTTGTGGATGTTTTGTGTGTGTGTCACTGTCTGTGTAGGGAGCAATGCCTTTTAGCCTAGCCACACTCTCTACAATTTGAATGTCCTACTTAGGCAATCCCGATGATGTCATCCAATGTGATATACACCTTTGGGGAAGGAGTACTCCAGTAATCTCCGTGGCACATGCTATAACTGCATAGTGCTGTAGTGTAATAAACTAGTTAGGTAGTGGTTCTAATCTCAGATATGACAGGTGCGTGTGTGTGTGTGTGTGTGTGTGTGTGTGTGTGTGTGTGCGTGTGTGTGTGTGTGTGTGTGTGTGTGTGTGTGTGTGTGCGTGTGTGTGTGTAACTTGTATCCTGTGGGGAGGTGGGTGGGAGTGTGTGACACCTGGGCCTAATGTGGAGTGGGTTTTGCAAATTTCTTAGATAGTAGCCCTAGTATATATCACAATGTCCACCGTACAAGGATACCAGATGTGAAATAGCTGAGAGGCTAGGATGGAAATCCATACCCATACATGTGATATCAAGGCCAGGCAATAACAGTTAGCAACTCCAGTATTACCCATAGCACACTCTCAACCCATGTGTCATAGGCATACACATGCCTAGGCAACAGCCAATATGTGGATAGTACAGTGCATATTGGCAACTGATAGTAACTATGGAGTGATTGCAGTGGGCTACAGAGGGCATGGCACCCTGTCCATCTGTCCAATAGGCACATACATGCAGACAGTGCACCTTCCCCATGTTCCCCACTGGACACCTGCAACACCTGTGGTGCCATCTCATGTGACGCACAAAGGACATACTATGCCTGAAAACAGGGGTGAGCTGCCTTAAGGTATCTGGATGTACAGTACCATGCATTTCACCTATCTTGACACTACTTACATAAAGTGGATTACTGCAGGCCTACTGCCTTCTGCCATACAGACTGTTCTGTTTGCCAGTGTGCCTGTGATGGTGTCAGTTATGCCTAGTTATATAACAGTTACATCCCATTTGGTCAACTGAAGTCTTTACCACCTAGTGATTGTGTACAGAGAGTAGACAGAGGCTGCTGGACTATACACCTGTATCACTTACTGTTGATTGTGTGGTATCCTGTAGCCCAGTCTGTCTTTACTATTGTATGATGTGAAGGGCTTGGTCTGGACAGCAACAGTTGTGGACCTTTCCAGACTACTGTATTAGTATAACTATTTCACAGTTGCATTACTCTGTTTATATGGATGTCAGTGTCTGAACAGCTAAATGACATGGCAAATAAATCTGTAATAGTACACAAATAAAGGTATTCCATTTCTGCAAACCTGTATGTGGTGTTTTATCCTATGACCTTTCTGTGGGTATATGTTGCAGGCAACGAATGTCATTTGTATGGGTGGCTCATCATGTGTCCAGTTGTTAGGGTGTTGACTGTAGGCTTAGTGGCTGTTACATATTGTGTGCGCCTACTTTATAAGTATCTTACTGTACATATCTCTGCATGTGTATGTGTAGTCACATGTATATCTGTATATATATGTGTGTGTATATATATATATATATATATATATATATATATATATATATATATATATATATATATAGATCTGTATCTGCATATATGTCTTTGTGTATATGTATCCTGGAGATGTTGATAGCTTCCACATTTTGCATTTCCTATGGGAGCCAGACTGTACTGCATGATATGTTACCAATGACAGCCTGACATCATACAGGTGGGATGTAGTACTGTTAACATCATATGCCCATGTCATGTCAGGACCGGGTTATGGGATCTGCAGCACTTGTTAGTGCACTGCAGGGTGGATGTGTTTGGCTGTGGGGGGTGGGTATACCAATTCGTACAAGATGTATATTGTTTGGGGGCCTCTCAACCCCATTAATGGTGCATTTGGACATATATGATTTAGTTAATCTCCCATTGATATCTACACATGTATGCCCATATATACCTATATGGATATATATATATATATATATATATATATATATATATATATATATATATATATATATATATATATATATATATATATATATATATATATATATATATATATATATATATATATATATCTGCTTACATATATATAATTATGTCCATATATACCTACATAGATATATATCTGCTTACATATATGTAACTTTCTGTGTTTATGTAGACATATAGGTGTAGACATATATATATATGTGTTGATGTAGGCATTCACATGAATATATGTTCATATATATTTATATATATGGGGTCTATGTCATATAATCGAACTTCTAAAATTTTGTACACCATATGTTCGAACTTGGAAGTTTGAAATATGACAACATCGAAACCTCAGAACATCAATTTTTTTTTCCCAGGGAAAATATTCGCTGTTCTGAAAAACACACACACAACACAGGCACACCAAAAATCTAATAAACCTACACTACACCTCACATACACAACTATTTATGTACTAACCATAACCCAAACCCTGACCCTAAGGTCCGTCACAATATCACACTTACCTTAACCACGCCCTAACCCTTAAGTCTGTCAGTATCGCACACTTACCTTACCCGCACCCTAACCCTAAAGTCCATCACTATCAGACACTTACATTAACTGTACCCTAACCCCAACATCCGTCACACTCACACACTTACCTTAAGCCGATCTGCAACTTTCGCACCATAGTACAGAAAATATCGAAGCCGCGGAAACAGCCAACCTGATTCTTTCCGTGGGGAAAAATTTGAATTTCAGCAGCTTCGACATTTCTATTTTTCGAACTTCCCCATTTGAACTTCCAGTATTCGACATTTACAATGGTTGATTAAATAACACATACCCTATATATGTATGTATGTGTGTATATATATATATATATATATATATATATATATATATATATATATTTTTTTTTTATTTATTTTATTTTATTTTACATTTGTTAACTGGGCTAGTCTAACTGGATATATTTCCATTTTCAGTAGAGGCCCGGGGAGAAAAGCTCCGGCAATTATAGAAATTACAACATTAAAAATAAAAAATTTAAAATTTAAAGAATTAAAAGTAGAAATTGACAGAAAAGGTTTTAATAAAAATACAACAAGGACTTGTGCTTAGAGATAGAAAGTATGCTGTACAACCAGTATTAATAAGATAGAAAAAGAAGTTAGTTAATTAAGAGTAATTAATCTACTAGAGAAAGTTTACTGGCATAGAAATTTGGGAGTATCAGTTAGTCTATCTTACAAGGAATTAGTATGCAACAAATGCATTAGGAGTGTTAGTAATTTAAGTGAGAATAGTAGGAATTCGCAATTTAGGGAGCTATACTTAGTAAAGGGAAATGGTTAGTCAGGCTTGCTACAGGGGCATAACCAGTGTGTTTGGAAGTGTTTTTTGAGGTTATGTTTAAAGAGAGGCAAGGATGAAAGTAATGTTAGTTCATCGGGCAGAAGGTTCCAGTGTTTTCCCACTGTGTTACAAAAAAGAGAGTCTCCAGCCAGGTTATTAGACTTGCCTAAGCAAGCAAGCAGTTTCTTAGAGGAGCGCAAGGAATTCAGATTTTTGTAAGGCTGGATGAGATTGGAAAGAATAGGAGTGCTGTTGGGTTGGTAGAAAATCTTGTGGGCAATGGTGAGTTGGGGTACTATCAGTTGGTTTTGAAGTTCAAGCCAGCCTAGTTGCCTTAGATTCAGACAGTGGTGAGTTCTAAAGGGGTTGCCAGTGGCAAATCTGGCAATGGAATTATAGGAATTTGCTAGTTTGGTAATATTATTTTTCTTTAGGTTAGTATATATGGGTGAAGCGTACAGAAGTGAAGAGATTAAGTGTGAGTGAGCAATTGTGGTTCTGGCTATAGGAGTTAGGAAAGGTTTGATCTTATATAAGGAGCCTATTTTTCTGTTGACAGTTTTAATAGTATTATTTATGTGGCAATCAAAAGTCAGGTTATTGTCAATAGTTATTCCTAGCAGTTTAGTGGTTGTGTCAGGGAGTATAATAGTACCATTATTGGAAATAACAGAGAAGTTTATGTGGGCGGATTTGTTTGTGGGTGTAAAGAGAAGGAGCTTAGTTTTTTTAGCATTGAGAAGGAGGCATCTATTTGTAAACCATGTTTCTACTATGTTAAATACTTTCTGGGTTAGAGAATGTAGTTCTGAGGGGGAGTTTGCTGTGCATACTAGCGTAGAATCATCTGCATATTGTATGCAGGTGGCTTGGGGGATTGCTGTGTGGTGTTCATTGATAAATAGTGAGAAGAGAAGTGGTCCTAGAATAGAGCCTTGAGGGACTCCGGGGGTAACTGGCTGAAGGGATGATATGTTGTTTTGCCAGAGAACTGCTTGTTGCCTATTGCTCAGATAAGACCTAAACCATTTAATAGTCTGACGGTCAAAGGAGAGGGACTTTAGAATGTTGATGAGAAGGGCATGGTTGACCATGTCAAAAGCTTTTGAGAGGTCGATAAAGAGAGCAGATGAGAGGTTGTTGTTGTTGCGGTTTCTATTGATGGTATCTATAAAAGATAGCAGGGCAGTTGTGGTACTGTGTGATGGCCTAAAGCCATGTTGACAGTTCGCTAGAATGTTGTGTTGATATAAATGATGTAGTAGTTGTTGGTGCATGCATTTTTCCATTATTATGGCTAAAGGAGATAATAGAGCTATAGGTCTGTAATTAATCATTTGAATTCCCACCTTTATGTAGGGGAATAATATGGGAGATTTTCCAAATGTCTGGAATGATTCCTTCTGTAAAGGTTCTGTTGATGAGGATGGATACAGGGTATGCAATTACCTTAGCTGCTTTTTGCAAGTATTCTGATGGTATTTGGTCAGCAGAAGGTGTGCAGGGCTTAAGTTTCTGGATGAGTTTACAGATGAGAGTAGTCGAGATAGGCTGCAGTTTAAATGTTGGTAGTGGAGGTAATGTTGTGGCGTGAAGGCTTGAGTTGTCTGGGATTAGCTGACTGGCTAGTGTTTGTATGGTCTCTGTGAAGAAAGTATTAAATGTATTGGCTGTTTGTAGGGGGTATTAGGATCAGCCTCAAGAGGGGTAGGTGTATGAGAGTGTCCAGGGGACAGGAGTTTGTTTATGCTAGACCAAAATTTTTGGGGATTGTTTTGATGGTTTTGTTGTAGTTTACAGTAATAGTTCTTTTTTATCTGTAAGTATTGCCTTTTTTGTATTATTTCTTAGTTGCCTAAAATTTTGTTGATCAGAGATAGTTTTGTTAGCCCTCCATATAGCCCAAGATTTGTTCCTTAGTAGAATTTTTTGCCTGGTTTCTTTGGAAAGCCAGGGGGCTGGTTTGGATTTAATTCGGATCGACCGTTTAGGTGCATGTTTATCAAGAATGGATAAAAAAGTAGAGTTTAGATATTTTATAGCCTCTTCAAGTGGTAGAGTTTTTAAAGGGTACCAGTTACAGGCACTAAGTTCATTTTGGAATGATTCTGGGCTAAAGTGTTTATTGGACCCCGCAATCCTAAAAGTGGGGGGTTTAGGCAGGTCATGTTTTTGTCTTATGATGTAGGTCAACATATGATCACTTAAATTGTCTGGGAGAGTGCCTACCTTATAAACTTGCTCCTGTCTATTTATTAGTATCCAATCTAAGGTAGTTTTTTTTTTTTTGGTTTATTAATTCTGGTCGTGGAGGTGATTGTTTGATTAAAGCCATGCAGGTTAATGTGAGAAGTGGGGTTATCTGTATTGACTTTTTTCCAGTCAGTATTAAAATCACCTAGTATTACTGTTTCTTGGGGGTAAGTTGAGGATGCCCAGTTTAATATAGCTTCAATTGTGCTGATATTATTACCGTTTATTGTTAGGGTAGTAGTATTGTCAGGGCCAGGGTTTGGGTGGATGTCACCATCTAGTAAGGAGAGATTGAGAGGTTTTGTTGCTGCATTGTATTTTAGGTAAAGTAATTATTTCTCTCTTTTTATAGTATGATTATTATATTTAGAGTGGGAGACTCTGTGGAATTTGGGTAGTAGATAGCTGGGAATGGAAGTGATATTAGTGTGATTGCAAGTGAGTATAGATGTGTGAATTGCTGGTTGTTTTAGAGAGCAGTTGAAATGGTAATATTGCAGTTTTTTGAAAAAAGTGAGGAGGTAGGTGGAGGTAAGGATAGTAGGAAGTATAGCTATGAATATTATTTTGGTTAAGGTAGTCAAAGCTATTTTCACTGAGATTGAGATTAGGAAGTGTTAAATGGGAAGGGTTAAAATTTGTGAGTAGTAGAAGTAAGTAGTGAAAGTAGATAAGGAGGGTGTAGAGAGGAGGGAGTTAGTTCCTGTTAAGCAGTAGAGGAGGGCTAAGGTAATGTAGTCAAAGTAGTGGTGTATTGTAATAGGGAAGTAGATAAGGAGGGTGTAGAGATGAGGGAGTTAGTTCCTATTAAGCAGTAGAGGAGGGCTAAGGTAATGTAGTCAAAGTAGTGGTGTATTGTAATAGGGAATGAGTAAGGGTGTGTCTGATTAGTTTAAATGGGGGTATGTGTGATTGGGTGGAAGTTGAGGAGGGAGTGGCTAAGTAAGTATAAGTGTAGGACCACTGGGGGTGGGTGGGATTTGGGGGTAGGGTAGGGGAGTGGAGTGAGCCCATAGGGCGAACGGAGTGGGTAGACACAAGGAAGAAGAGAGCAGGACAGAGAGAGGAAACAATCAGTCAGGATAAAGGTAAGTATGGAGGGAGCTAGGTAGGAAGGTTAAAGTGACTGTAGGTGTATGCGTGAGGGAACAGACAAGTATCGAGAGCTGGCTGGAGGGTAGGACCGATAGTAAGTAGCGAAAGAGGAGAGGTGTTATATTGAGATGTTATAGTAAGTTGGAAGGAGAGATGGAAGGGAGGTAGTAGTTGGTGAATACTGCCACCTAGTGGCCAATCTCTGTAGTAATGGGGAGAGGAAGCATTAAAACAATGAAATAGATGAGCAGGCAGTCCAGATATAAGGAAAGAAAAAAAAAAAGGCCGGGTGAGGTAGGAAAAGGGGATTTCTAGTCAAGAGGGTATGGGGTAAGCTGCTGGGTGTTCAGGCTGTAATCCTACACTAACACCAGGAAAGTGGTAGAGCAAAATTCGCAAGCAGAGTAACATCAGTTATAGCAGCGTATTACATACTTTCTTTCACCCTTTTAGTTCACTTTTGTGAGAAAGGTAGGACTTCTCTTGTATGGTGGCAGGCAGAGAGGGAAGGCAATAAGCCTTAAGAGTGGCCTTGAAAATCTGGGTAAGTAGGGTTGTAGTGTGGGAGTGAGGAACAGCACAGCCAGGAGCAAGCAGCAGCCACGAGGAGATCCAGGGATTTAAAGAATCTATTTCTATATATATCTATATATCTATATATACATATATCTACATATATAGATATGTTGAATCTGTTCAGATATTAATATGTTTGCACACACACATACATCTAAATATTGGACTACATTCTCTGTACTGTTTAATGACTGGGTTGGATGATATGTTTTTGACATTATCAGGGTTATGTATGTCTGTCATGGCTTAGTGGTAAATCACTTTGTCTGTGGTGTGCAGGGTTCTGGGTCTGACCCTTGCAGAGGCTGTTTATTTTGTTGCTGGGCAGAACAAGGGCCATTGGATACAGAGTGATTAAGGCACTTTAAAGCAGTTGTAAGTGGGTTTGCGCGTGTTTGTGCACAAGTAAGCACTGCTAAAGTCCTTTTACAGTTTCTGATATTCAGCTTCTAAATTGCTAAACCAGTGTAGGCATTGCTTACCCCCATGCAAACAGGCTTAGACCCGCTTACTGCTGCTTGAAAGTGCTTACTCCCGCTTACCCCCGCACTAATTTATTTAAAAGAAAAGAAAAGAAAATGGGTTGATAGGAAAGTGGTGAAAAAAGGTCACAAAGAGGGAAAGACAGTAGGGAAAATAGCTAGAGATGTGCATAAAGGGTGTAGGAAAGTTCCATAGCTGCCCATTTCTTCTACAGCAATAGCTGTGCATATACATTGAATTTGGAGGTAGATTTGGACACTCAAACCCCTTGGAGAGGGGTGAGGACAACAATAATAAGTTGTGATGCCAATTGGATCGGATTACATGTGTCCAGTGGACATGTGTGCAAAAGGAACAGCTATGAATGGGGTGAGATTTTTTTGTGGAAACAGATTGCCCTTTTTTTCTGGTGAGAGTGGCATGTTAGGGAGGGGTAGTAGGTATATTTGGGGGAGGTAGGTTTGGGTAGGTTAACAGACAAGACACACAAGACGCATACAGGGGCGGTATATGACACATGTGGGGGGTAAACACCTTGATGGGGAGGTTTGTTGGGATATCGGAAGCCCACAAGCCCCCTAGTGATAACAGTGGGACTGAGATGCCCACCAATGGTCAGTCACCACTGCACCTTCACAGCCCCGAAGGCGGCTGTTCTTGGGGCTGAGCCGCAGAGCCAGGCTGACTCTCTAATCTTGACACATGGCCCTCAAGCTGACATAGAAGATCACCAAATTGCTCTTTAATCGCTTTACTCACCACAACCCTGACCTGGTGACAGGTGCCTGTCTGTGCCTACTCCCAGGGGGGATGAGCCCCATCCCTTGAGGCGGTTCCACCCAAAGGTGGTGCAGGACCAATGGACAGGGAAGTCCAGGGTTGGGTCCCAGACATGCTGGTGCCCTGTGCCAAGCTGAGGTGGGACAGGTGGATCCGCTGGGACCGGCCTTCCCAAGCGTGCTACAGTGTTTAGATTTCATCATCATATATGGGTTAGTAATAGTCAACACATTCCAGGGTTAGGTATAACAGGATGCATAGATATTCCCATTAACCCAGACACCAGATACGGAACAGTTGCATAGCAAACAGAACACATGCCTATATGGAACCACAGTGGTGGTAATAACAGCATGAAGGTACATGCCACCAATGCTGGAATTATTCCAAACAGCACATGCATAGGAACAATGAAAATATTTATCAAACAAATGGACATTATCAGTCATTACATACCAGTTGGGGTGTGTATGTTGATTATTGTTGGAGATATGGTGGGGGGAGAGAAAGATGTCAATTAACAAGTAGTATATTCCTGTAGTCCACATTACATTCCTAGTAACTGCTGTCTGTACCTTACAAGTCTTACTACACTACCCTATAGCCTTAGTTTGGTCACTGATATGGCTGTCATCATCATTACACATGAACCAACTTTACCTGCAGTATACACCTCTTACCTGGTAATACCTATGGAGGGAATGTTTGTTAACACTAACTGTTTCTACACATACTCCCGGATTCTGGGCTGTTGTTTTGCACATAGCTATCCAACTCTTTCTGCACAGACACTGGCCTTGTGTTGACTACATGCTGGTGTGCCTTGATATATCTAGATTATTGCCCTCTTCCACCTTTAGTGACCTGACACACACACATACATGCTTTCCTACACAGTTATATTATGTAGAACAATGTGGGTGACAGTGACTAGTGATACTTTATTATTGAGAGAAACTGTAACACTCACAATCCCCTACAATACCAATGTGAACAGTATCAGTACAGGTTACATTGGTCTGTATTCCTCAGCATAGTGTTCGTATCCAACGTACCTGTGGGAGCAATGTTTGCTAGCACTGCATGATTGTTGCCACACAAAGTTCCAGATTACACATTAGTATTATGCACATACATCTCACTCTGTTACTGTACACACTCTGGTCACAGCTTGACAACATGGGAGTGTACATAGGACATATTGAAATATTACTCTCCTAACAGTTTTGGGGGTTGCTACAGTGACAGGTGTGTCCTCATGATGGCTGACAATCACTTGTATTTCCTGTTTGCTGGCTACACATCTGGGATCATCCCACAGACTTGACAGGGGGACAGGCAGCAGATATGGGCACATATACTGGACATTCTGGCCTTATGTGTACAGTTGTGGGGTATGAATCTGTATGCAGTCTAACTCCACTCCCAGGATTCAGATCATGGCTGTGTCTGCTACAACTTAAACACTGTCCATCACAGTTGTGTCTGCTATATTGATATTGCTGTATATTGCTTTCTGTCTTAATAATCCCCTGTGCTTATGCATTCTGACCTTGTATAACAACACTCTTATACAGATTTCCTAGACAGTCATATGTAGTAGGACAGTGTGGGTGACAGTGATGTGTAATACCTCATTATTCAGAGCAACTGCATATCATTCTTGTATTTCTGGGCACAGTGATGGTATCTGACAGACCTGTGGGAGGAATGTTTATTAGCACTACCTGAATGTTCCCACAGACAGTACCAGGTTCCACATTACTATTATGCACATACATCTCACCCTGTTACTGTACATACTCTGACCAAAGCTTAACAGGTCAGGGTGTAAATGGGACATACGTGTCTTCTTAGTCACATAAGGTATTTAGGAGTTGCTAGTGTTCCAGGTTTGCTGTCATCGATGTGTGTCAATCAGTTGTATTTCCTGTGTGCTGCCTATTCATCTGGGATCGTCCCACTGATTTCCCAGGGAGACAGGTTGATAGGCAATAGATATGGGCCACTTTAATAGACATTCTGGACATATCTGTACAGTCGTGAGGTATGATTTTGTATGCAGACTACTACCACTGGCAGGATTTGAACTGTGGCTGTGTGTGCAAAAAAAAACAATAGTTCACATCTCAGTTGCATGTGCTATTCGGTTTTTGTTGTCTGCATTTTCCCTGTTTACTGTCTATGTGTCTCTCAATTGTACTAAATGGCCTCTGAGGATTACACCTGTCATATACAGGCACTCCTGCACATTCAGTTTA
This sequence comes from Protopterus annectens, assembly GCF_019279795.1. Lineage (NCBI taxonomy): Eukaryota > Metazoa > Chordata > Ceratodontiformes > Protopteridae > Protopterus > Protopterus annectens. The sequence goes on along the minus strand of NC_056732.1, from coordinate 1,616,494,934 downwards.
TGGTGCATGGTGTAGGTAATAGTGCTTAATACAACAGTACTATTACATGATTGCAAATCTACATTACCATATGATACCAGAATACACATGCAGTCCAGCAGTTAGACCTGTTTTGTCAGGGTATTGCAATTTTATTGACATACAAACAACATGAGACTCTTCCTGCTATATTCTCTAGTGTATGCAGTACTTGCCTTGAACAATACAGGTTTTATACAAGCAATTAATTTACTACTACTTATATTTTTATTTCCTATAACAGTAAATGCATGAGTATTACTGACCTGCCTCACGTCGCAACCTCGCCAAGTGGCTGATGTGGGCCTCCTGGTTCACGGCCCTCTCCGTTGGAGCTGTGGGGGACATAAGAGGAATATTTAGTCATACCTATCCATGATATACCTGATCTGGCAATTATTACACACATACTGGGGTGATACTTACACATGTCTGGATCATCCCTTGATGGTCTAGCCTCTTGGAGCCACTCCTCCAAGAGATCCCCCTTACGCCGTTTCAAGTCGGCATAGTGGTGCCTGATCTGCTCACCAGTTCAGGGTATACCAGTGGCACTGGTGAGGTCACGGGCGAGATGTTCCCAGGCCTCCGCCTTATATTGGGAGCCCTGGAACTGGCTCTGCAGCAGTCTCTGTGCATGGTCTTTAACTAGGAGTCCTGCCATGACTTTGGATGCCTGGATGCACCAGCGCTGCACCCCGAAGTGCACTCCTTCTCCCCTTACTGCCATAGTGCCTTCAAGGGGAAGCTACAACCAGTTATGAGATGTAGTCCGACCTCTTGGGTGTAGTAAGGCCGATTTCCCACACTTTCCCATGATTGGCCGGTTTTGAAAAGGCTAAGCTATGGGCAAACCTGCTTACCTAAAGTTGGCATTGTTTAAAAGGATATACTACTGGGCACAATGAGTTAGCTGGTCTACACATTGCTCACACCTCCATGCTTAGCGTTGGTTACATTAGACTTTCATTATAATGCCTTTTTGGCATTGTGTTATTATTCATTACACCTTATATGTATGCCTGGTATCCCCGATTGATGTGTACATATACTCTGTGGGGTCCTTGTATTTTATTGAGGACTTCAACACTCTGTTACAATTACACCTGACTTCTGGGCTTACTGCTGTACTCCAGTTCACATATTTATGTTCTGTAGTGGGTTATGGCACATATGACTGTATACTGATGTGTTTCACAGGCTCAGTTTTGTTATACTATGGTGAGGACTTGTTTGCTACTACCTCATTCTTCTGTGCTTCTGTGATGGCTTGGTGGATAACTACTGGGACTATGGTGTATAGGGTCCTGGGTTTGAGACCTGCATGGCTGTTTATTTTGTTGATGGGCAGAACAAGGGCCGTTGGATACAGAGTGATTAAGGCACTTTTGAGCAGTTGTAAACAGGTTTGCGTGATGGTAAGCACTACTAACCTGCCGTTACATCTGCTTACAAAGAGTTAGCTTTAGAATTGCTTAGCCAGTGTAGGCATTGCTTACTGCCGAGCAAATGAACTTAAGGCTGCATAGTGCTTAAATATGCTTACTACTGCTTATTTGTGCTTAAACCTGCTTACTAGTGCCTTATTCATTATGTCACTGACACCTCACATGTGCATTTACTGCAGTACTCCAGTTCATAAATATATGTTATTTAGTGGGTTATGCAACAAAAATATTGGTCATAACGTGCTTTGCCATGTAAAATGGAATGTTTTGCAGTGGGACTTTAACCGGGAATGCCTGCTCGTCAGGTGAATGCTCTGCCCACTACACTATTGCTCTGCTGCTTCATTTGTATATATCTTCCTTGTTATTCTCTTCAGCCTTTTAAGCTGCTTTAACCGTAGCTAAGCGATGGGCACACCCATGCACCAATGGTTAGCTGTAATCGGATTTTAAAAATAAAAAAGGTTTCTTCATTTTATTTCTACATTCTGTTGCTGTTATACACAAGGGGGACTGTTGGTGGGGATATGCGGTCACCTGGGAGCGGTCTCGCCCATTGCATACCCCTTTCTACTGTTCTACATTGTGGGGGCATGTTAATTCTGAGAGCTCTGCTCTCAGACACGCCTCCTGCACTCTTACACGGTCCATGTAAGCCTAGGAGCTCGGGCAGCATGCCTCATTAATATGCATGGCACGCTGCTGTCCTGCTTCTAAATGGTCGCTTCCGTGCAGGACTAAGCTAGTCCTGCATGGAAGATTAGTAAATCCGGGGGTCTGTATTTCCACCCACATCGCTTCTTCAAATCTTTTGCATATATCAGATAGTCATTTTCTGTTTTAAAACGCACTCCAGTTTATGTCCAATCCCTATTTTCCTTCCTTTCTTTTTTTTTTTTTTTACTTTTTAGGGAAACATTTTTATTAGCCATTTCTTCCACTTTATAATCTTACAGATCCTGATGTAATCTTTAAATGCTTTCTCAGTCACGTTATTAATGTAAGCGATACAATATTCCCATGTCCACAGTGAAGGCTTAAGAGTCAAACTTCCCTATGGATAGATTTAGAACTAGTAAATTTTATACACAAAAGGAACAATTCATGGAAACCTTGGAAGGTGGACTCATCCAATATTGATTTTCCTCAAAGATATATAGAATTTAGAGAGAAAACTAGAATCAACATCAATTAAGCTAAAAGTGAAATACTCTCTCCATTTCAGCAAAGCAATTTTGGAAAGAATTAAAAAAGTCTGTTGGGCTACTAAAGCAACTTATTAATGCAGTCCCTTTCTACAGACATTCATTGACAGGATGACAAACTCTTTCTTGCATCAGCCCCTTTCCCTCATAAATTACAGGTTTCAGATGGCACATTATAAATCAACTGATTTCTTACTATTCCCAACTCTACCTTAGAGAAATTTGCATAAGGGAGACTAACAAAATGCCATTAAATCTAAATAAAGTCTCAGGGTCAAATTTGTCAGACTACACCATGAACTCTTAAAGACAATTGCTGAGTATGTAGCCAAACCACTCATTTTCACCTACAATGCTTATTTCACCTCAAGAGTGTTTCTTAAGGCCCTCAGACATAGCATCATAGTTCCCTTATCAAAAACTCCCTCTCCCAAAGACTGTAAAGACTTTAGGCCCATCTCTAATGTAGGCCATCTCCAGAATATTCAAAATTATCTTATATGAGCAATTGCTTGAATACATCAACAACTATGGCCTACTCTGTAACCAGCAGCATTGCTCATGAAAAGCGTTTAGTACAATGAGCCCATTGCACTGTCTGGATGCTATATATTGCAACATGAATAACTGGATTATTACAGGCGGCTTGTTTATGAAGATGATAAGGGCATTTGAAACAGTCAGGCATACACTCCTAATCAACAAGGTCTACAGATTTCATGTGGCTGGTAACATGATGACCTAGTTCAAAAGTTATCTAAAGGATAGAAGATTTTAATTACTCTCAAAGAGCTCTCTTTCTGTCTGTCTACCCCAGAAATGCTCAATATTGGTTCCCCAAGCAGGAATGCTTGCCTCTCTCATTTTAACTGTTTATTACTGATTAATAACCTACTCCTTAAATGTAATTATATAGACAGATAATCCCTGTCTATCTGGCCTACCACAAATGTAAATTAGGCATCCCTGGGGAGACACATCTGGTATGCTTGCATTAAATGATTTACATACATAACCAAGCAATTCACAGAGCCACTTGTTGCTTCATTCACCACTGCAACACTACCAGCTGCACTGAGTCACACAGCTAAAAGTTATTTTTCACATGATGCTTTCAATGTGTAAAACTGTTTTAGATGAAATGCCAGGTGGCAGATAGTGATGTGTGTGTGTGTGCTCGCCTGTATGTGTGCACAAGTGTGTGTGTGTGTGTGTGTGTGTGTGTGTGTGTGTGTGTGTGTGTGTGTGTGTGTGTGTACTTTTGTGTTTGCATATATGTGCATGGTATGGGTGACCCATACCTCTTCACTCCCCATAGACTAGCTGTAAAACAGGGGATGGACACGACGTCAGGGACATTTTTACATGTTAATTTAAATCTTACATTACCTCTGTTAAAAAGTTAACAGAACACCAAATTTTGCAAATGTGAAATTCTCATGTCTCCCCATTATTGATTAATTGCATTTGTCCATGTCAGGGACCTGTATATTATAAGATGCTAAGTTATGGATGCTCTGTGACAGCAGTGCATGTATGTGTGTGCATCTGTGTCTGTCTGCATTTGTGTGTCTGCATTTGAATGTGTGTACATTCATGTGCTTGATGGAAGGTGAATTGGGAGTGCATGAGACAATTCAATGCATTGGCTGCTGGTGTTGATAACTGCTGCAAAGTAATTCACTGAGTAATTCAGAGGTGTGCAAATTAGCAGATAATGAGGTCTTTCCTCACTGAGGCTAGTGTGTCTCTGAATTGTTAGTTTCTGTAATCTCATTGAAAGACCTTTTTGCTGCAGCCTTACCAGTCATGGCTGGCCTTTTACTGAATCATAGGCACTGTCTTAGTTATTAAATCTGACAGGACTCCATTTAACTTTTAGAATGAAGTGCAGTCAAGCTTTTACAGTATCTGCAGGTGGACCCTAAAATCATCTATTAAAAAACTCATATAAATCAAGTAGCATTGTATTCGCTAATACAGAGAAACCAAAATCAGTACCCACCATAAAAAATAATGGACATTATGTACAACACAAAACCCAGTGTTACTGAATAAAAGTAGTTAGGAATAACTTGATCATATCATGACCTTCCGTAAACAAAATGGGAAAGTGGTGAACAAGAGACTGCTGTAGTTGAAGCTATGCTATAAACTATTCCATATGTTCTATCCCCCACTGTTAGAAGAGCAATAGCTGGGAATGTGCTTATTCCAAAACCTGAAATATGGCCTTCCCTTACTCCCCCCTACAATCTGGGATAAATACTGCTGTGACTCAAGCAGCAAAATATAAAATATTTAAATTTGCTGTTAGCAGATGACCAGTTATTTCATTATGACTTCTTGCTGGCACTCAACCCGGCATAGTAGAACCTCCCTATTTTTCAATTGCTGTGTTCATATTAATCAAAATACATTTCAGCAGTGCCCTCTCCCCCTTATTAAAACTTGCCAACCATGGATCATACCTGTTTACTGAGAAAAATACAGTATTACTCACAACCTACTCAGGCCCAGATTTAAAATCGGTATAGCTGAAAAGGTATTTGTCAGACTCAGCTGACCAGTTATTTCATTATGACTTCTTGCTGGCACTCAACCCAGCATAGTAGAACCTCCCTATTTTTCAATTGCTGTGTTCATATTAATCAAAATACATTTCAGCAGTGCCCTCCCCCCCTTATTAAAACTTGCCAACCATGAATCATACCTGTTTACTGAGAAAAATACAGTATTACACACAATCTACTCAGGCCCAGATTTAAATTCGGTATAGCTGAAAAGGTATTTGTCAGACTCAGCCCCTCTACTTCATGGCATATCCATAGGTTCAAAGGTCTTTCACTAAATTATTTATTTATAATAAATAAATAAATAATATCTATAGGTTTGTAGGCTTTAGCAATCTTATGGCCAAAGCAGGCCTTCTAGAAGCTCCACCATATCACCCAATACTTGTGGGAAACTAACAGTGTATCCCATTCAGTAGACTTTCCCACAATACCTCAGTGAAAATTTGTGATCACCTATTCCATCATCCAGGCTAGTTTTAAAAGCTAAGGGGTTACTCTGTATGATAGGTAAGGCCAACCTATTCCAGAAATGGGGTGAATGTTGAGGTATCTGTCGTGCCATTTGTTGTAGTTCATGTAATAGTGTATATTTATGTCTGTAGAATGGGTGTTTGCTGTACAACTGGTTGTATTTAGTTGAAGGAATTCAGAAAGTGCTGCATCAATCATAGCTAGGAAAGCTAAGAATAAATCATTCATAAGGGTCTGTATGACACTTAGTAGAGAAACAGCACTTTTAGTCTGTCAGAGTAACTGAGGGTACTGAAATCTTTCTACCTTTCAAGCGGAATAGCATCCTTGCTACTTTCAGGGTAAACCAAGGTAATTTGATTGCCAGCCTCAAGTTCTTTCCAGGGCTATCTGGTCTTGCTGTCCTTTAGGCTGGAGGGAACTTCGAAATATGATTTATTGGCTAAGGCCGTAATGATCCGTACACTGACTGTTCAGTACTGATCTATGAACCTATGAACTAATCCACACAGTGTTAATCTTCACCTGGGACCTTTCACAGATTCTCCTAAAGGAAAACAGCAAAATTCAGCCCAAAATGCAAACCCAAATGTGCACAACAAGGCATTTTACCTAAGTACTCTTATATATCAATAAACCTCCTGCAACTCTACAAAAGGTACAGCCACCTGCATCTTAATGTCTGTAGCATGCATAATAAATCAACACAATGCATGATTTGCTTTTTGACATTGACCCTAACATTCTTGCTGTTCAGAAATGGCTAAAGGAAAATATTAAAAAGACCAAAAAACACCTCAAAATTATTGAAGAAAAATAAAAATAAAAGAAGAAAATCTCTCTTTAAAAATGTATTTAGCGCTGTTGGCCTACACTTGAGTGTTCTTCAGAACAACATGTAATAAATAACACGCTTTTTATATACACAGAAAAAAATCATGTGACTAATCACTTGACTGTTAAGGTTAAATAATAATAAAAAACCTATTTGCACTTGTTATCTTCTGTTTTTAAATGATATTTATAAATTAGAGAACCATTTAGCACTGGATAAATATTTGTAGTTAACAGAATTTGTCATTTCATTTTTCTGTTGTTTATTATATGCTGTCTACCAATTAGGGTCAATATCTGTACGTTTCCTGTGTCATTATTTATTAGAATTATAATAATTATTTCCATGGCCTTGCACATGAGATAAGTCAGCCTTATGGGTCTGCAGCTCCCTGGGTCTGCATATGTTTGAATACATACATGAATGAGATTGTGTGTGAGTATGGATTTCTGTTTTAGCTTAGTGGTATGTTGCTCTGACTGTAGTGCACAGGGTTCTGGGTTCAAGACTCGGCTGTGAAATGTATAGTGGTAACACAACATTTTACAGCATCAGTGGGTCCGGACGGTGTCCCAGGCTGCGTCCTACACAAGCTCAAAGATGAACTAATCCCTCACATAAACACACTGTTTAAACTCAGCCTCTCCACAGGCTACAGGCCCCTAGAGTGGTGCACAGCAACAGTTATTCCACTCCACAAAGGTGGAGCCACAATGGACCCCGGGAACTATCACCCTATAAGCCTGACTAGCTTGGTCTGCAAAGCTATGGAGCACATCATCAAGGATCTCATTAACAGTGACACTGGAAACCTCCAAACACTGGATCCTACCCAGTTTGGATTTGTTAAGGGCAGATCATGCCTCCTAAATCTGGTGGACTTCTTTGAGACAGTTACCAAGGCTATAGATGAGGGAAAGGTGGTCCACACAGCCTACCTATACCTTGCAAAGGCCTTTGACACCATTCCCCACTCAGGTATTATAGACAAGCTCACCAGCCTGAACATAAACCCCTACGTCACGAGATAGATTGCCAACTGGCTCACAGACAGAACCCACATGGTAAGAGTTGCAGGAGCTATGTCTGCCTCTAAACAAGTTACAAGTGGCATTCCCCATTGCTCAGTCCTAGGACTCCTCCTGTTCGGCATATACTTCTCAGAGGTACAGGCAAGCACAGAAGGACTATGGCTGACCAAGTTCGCAGATGACTGCAAACTAGGAGCTATAATTGACTTTCCGGCTGACACAGACATCCTCCAAAAGGGTCTCACTGAGACAGATACCTGATGTCAAAACCATGGCCTCAAGCTAAATGTCAAAAGATGCATAGTCATCCCCTTTGGAAAAAACAAAGTACCCACAAACTACCACATAGGTGGTAGTCCCCTAAATACGGAAGACGTAATAAGGGATCTGGGGACCCAAGTAGATAGTAACCTCTCCTTTGATAATCACATTGCCAAAGTGGTTAGAAAATCCTTCTATGTGGCCCACCTAATCACAAAAGGGTTTGCATCCAGATCGAAAGAGGTCATTGGGCCCCTCTATGCATCACTCATCAGACCCATCATAGAGTACAATGCCCCATTTGGGATGTACCTAACAAGACACCTGCAACAACTGGAAAGACCACAGAAGTACCTCACCAAGAGGATCACTGGCCTCAAGCAGATGCCCTATGCAGCTCGACTGAAGAAACTCCAGCTGTACTCGGTTGCATACCGCCTACTCAGAGGTGATCTCTGCCTGACATACAAGGCCATGTCCAACCCAGAATTGATGGACATGCTCCACCTAAAGAAAACCATATCTCCTCAAGCCACATGCTCCAGAGATCTAAACCTCACCACAACATAAATAAGATGTGTTGGAGGGATAGATTCCTGTTCCAGAGACTTCCCATGCTCGGGGACAAGATTCCAATCTACATTAGGCAGAGCTCCTCGCTAACCCTTTTCAAAAGAAACCTTAATGAGTGGATGGGAAACAGAAAGTTTACCCCTGGGATCACTTCAATGGCTCTGCTGGACAGAGGCACAGGGAACTAATCTAAGGGGGCAGCGAAAGCCAACACATTCTGGCTAGGCTTATAAATGCCTTTGGGCAGATAGCCTAGTACCAACCTATGAACCTATGTTTATATGTACTGTGTCTTTTCATGCATGCGCATGTATTTGTATGTATTAGAGTACATAATATCTAATCTAATAAAATAATAATGTTGGAAGAAAACATTACTTATCTAAAGATAAGTTTAATTTGCTGGAAAATGTAAACTTCAATTTCAAAATTAAAGATGACTGCTCTTCTTTGTCAGTTTTAGATAAATCACTGAGCAGCTGCACTTTGATTTAATTTCACATAGCTTAATAATAGGACATTTCATATTTTATTTATTTTTGTCAATCGGATTAGCTCTCTTTTCAGTGGAATCGCAAGGTGATATTTTTACAACTAGGGGACATTTGGTCAGGGCATCTGGGAAAATCCCCTTCTCTTTTCGATAGGTGATGCAGGATGTTTTATATCCACCTTATCTGCCACCAATTGAAGGAAATGTGATCTCAGTTTAATGGCTCATCCAAAGGTTGACACACTCAGGAGTACAACACTTCTTTAAGATACACTGCAGTGTCAGTAATCCAACTACCTGGTGTGAGAATAGAACCCGCATCATTCTGTACCAAATGCAAGTGTGAGACCTGTTGCACCACTGACAGCAGTGTAGCTTTAGTATAACAGTTTGGTGTAATAAGTGTAACAAAAGTGTTTGAGGATCTGCTTCACTTATCAGAAAATTAAATTACTCAGAGCAGAGTAGTCAACAGGCATTAATTTCTGGTAATTGTTCATTCTGTGTAACTTTCTTAAAGTCTGAGCTTTATAATATAAAGTAAATGCCAGATCACTATGTATAGTAGTGTGCAAACTTACTCATCTGGCAGCATTATATCATATTTAAAAAGCACATGAATATTAAGGCTTACCCAGCTATAAAATTTAAGTCAGACTTCGAAGAAAAGTAAACCAAGTGATATGTTCAGTTTGTAAACCCAGGCTTGCTGTGTTCGTATTACTCATGCTGAGTTGCAATGTGTATAGTTTTGACATTTTAATTACCTTTAACTACTTTGAAGAGAGTGGATTGTTTCATATCCTGTCTATATGAATGTTTAGTAAGCTTTCTATGGATTTTGTTTTATGTGTGCTGTGCGACCAGAAGGAAGATATTTGTAGCATTTACGTTTTTATATGATCGTAATACTACTGCTATTAACTTTAGAACACTATATGTTCCTTTTGTCTGTGTACAACTTTGCTTTTTTTTAATAAATGCATGCTATTCAGTGCTAAATATTTAATGCATTAAAAAACTTGCCATAACAGGGGTTTGCAGTGTTCCTTGTTTTTAAACTTTCAGTAGATGTTTTACATTTGGAATATGTAAATGCATCCCAGGATCCCAGCATATCAAGGACACCTTACAAGACTGCACAAATAGTATTAGTTTGGAGCTGTAATTCTTTCCATATTTGTCACAAAGAGTGTCTCCTACCTGCATTTAGTTGCATTCATCAAATTTAATAGATTGTGAGGCAAAAACCTGTAATCTGCTTTAAGGCAAATGTCGCAGAATGTATAAAGATGGCAAGAGTTTATGCTGTGCTACCGCAATGCTCTGAATATGCTGTTATATGGAAGTGATGTGTATTTCACCAGAGACCACACAGATGTCAGCCGCTAATATGAAAAGATTCTCCCAAACACAAATGTTTCTGTCTTTTTTAATTATGCACTAAACAATTATATTTGACTGTACTACTTGTAAATCATCTCTGCTTTTACTTTTTGTTGTTGATGAAGAAACTTTGATTTTTTTTTATTGTACATGACTACTGCTGATAATGGTTGTAACCCACTGTAGTTGGGCATATTTTAATTTATTCCTGTCGACATTAATATATTAATAAGATGTTGGAGACAAATTTTACTCTAAAGGATATATTTAGGAAGAGTTTTATTATTTATTAATTGTTTAGATTCACTTTTCTGGAATGGACAGCCTCTCCCATTATAATTTATAGCTTAATAGCCTTCTTATCCAATATGTCTCAAAATCTGCATTTGAACTTGATTGCAGCATTATAGCTCTACCTGACTACATGTTCAAAAGTACAGATTTATAAGGGCAGTGTTTGAAATGACACATCTCCTCACATACAGTGTAACATAACCTGAATTAGCACTATGCTTGTTTTTCATTTTGGTGTTAACTTTATGTTGGATACCATACTCTTAAAATAACCAAAGCAAACTGAACAATTAGACACAAGAGCAGGAGAAGGCCAGAAAACTGTCATATCAACATTCTGAAGTTATAGAAAAAAGCACATAACCTCTGCAGCTAGTTTAGTAGCAGAGATCATTTAGTTTTATGAAGGAATAAAACTGCCTCCTATTCTGGAGTTCAGGAAGATGCCATTGTATCTAAGCCACAGAAGCAACTAAGGGATATACAACAGGAACATGATTTCACGACTGCCTAGAAGAATAACTCTGAGTCAAACTGCGGTTTCATGCCTGGGTGGTCAATTATAGGATAAATGTGGAGGTTTTCACGAGTTGAAAAGTATAAATGGCCCAAGAGTGTATAAATCATTGTCTCATTAATGTCTGTAGCAGTGCTACAAGACGTGCAATGAGTTAATTGTGAATTGTGAATAGAGTTTATTTAAGAATAGAAAGATATATGACTCTGTTAGTGAGAGCACCTTTGTTTAATGAGTTTTGTTTTATTTTGCACATTTTTAATCAGGTAAGTACATTGGATGCAAATATCCCTCTTGAAAGGCACCTGTGGACGACTGCCTGATTAGTCCATTTGCTCAGACTCGCACAGTAGTTAAATGGTGGGGGCAAGAATCACACCCTGTATATTGGTACAATAAAAAGCTTAGTAAGAGCTCAGAGTCTTAATCTCCAGAATTTAATATAAAAAAGATGGATGGTAGAAGCACAAGGTGCATTTACCCTATGTAGAGGGTTATTTGATACGCAGAACAGTTGCTTTAGGAGGCAGAATCAACCCCAGTGAAATAAGACCTTGAAGAAGAATCTGGAGATTATTCCTGTCTTAGGAGTCTAGAGAAATCTATATTTGCTTTGCATTCAGTTGTGCCACAAGATTTGTTTTAGTTGGAAGAACCTGCTTTATTTTCTTTTGTACATAATAAACTAGATTATTTTTTATAATGACTAGAGGTCTCAGATGATTTAATCTTCAACTCATTATACACATGTATACTTAACATGAAAAGTCATACTTGACTAAATGCAACTGCAAAAAGTTTATACATATATAAACGTATATACAATGGTTCTCTATCATTTCATCAGATGTAGTTGTGATCAAAAGCAAAAAAAAAAAAAAACAGTAGCCATTTTTGACTAAATATACTTTTGATTGAAAAGCCATTTCATTGAAAACATTCCAGAGGCAAGCACCCCCTCCCACACACACACACACACACACACACACACACACACACACACACACACACACACACACACACACACACACACACACCTCCCATCTCCTATAATTGTATATTATAACTCCATGATTATACATCTGTGGAGGAAAGAAAAACTCATAACACACAGTGAATTAGTGCTAACACACAAACGCTATCATCTACAAATCTATGTGTACAATGTGATTGTGGCCATTGACAGTCCAGGAAAAAAGTTTTTAAAATACTTCCCTAACAATTCCAATGATCCATTTAAAAACTTCTACAATTTTTGGCAAAATGACTTCTCAGTCAAAAGTACATTCACTCAAAAGTACATACTGTTTTTTTCTTTCAGTCAAAGCTACCGTCGACAAAATGATACACACCCGTATATATGATTGTATTAACTAAAGTGGTCATCTGCAAAAATGAGTGACCATCAAATAACAAGTAAATAAAAATAAAGTGAACCCACAAAATACCTTACAAACAAAATATCACTAATAAAAACACTTAGTACAAAACAATAACAGTGACCAAACCTAAATAGCAAACAAACTTTTTTCAGGGGGAAAGCCCCCCTGTATCCCCTATTTGTATATCAAACCTCACACATGAATGTGTCAACTCCATGACTGCATCAACTCAAGTAAGGAAGAAACCTCCCATAGAATGGAAATCACAGTGCACACTAAGTACTGCACAAGCAATCATTTCTTAACATGCTCCCTGCAAAAAACATACCTCCACATCCATCATTCACTAACCAATCAGAGTGCAGTGGTTAACGTTGTTACCTTACAGTAAGTGGTTCTCCGGTTTGATTCTTGGCTGGGGTGCCTTCTGTGTGGAGTCTCAGGAAACAGTAAAGCATAAAGCTACACCTTTGCCCTAATATACTTGTTTGCTACCTGTCAGCTGGTGGTGTTACTGCGAACAGGGTGGAGTGGTAAATGAGTGGAGATAAATAAAGTGTTTTTTCAGCTTTTCTGTCATGAGCAAACACAATAAACACCACAATGCTTATCAAGAATGAGAACTAATACTTGCTTAAAAAAATTGTGATGTTTGCTAACTTATCATCCTCTGTCTATTCCACTGTGATTTCCTTCACATCCTGTCAAATTCCAAGTCCAAAATAATGATCAGAGCAGACATATTCCTCTATAAGCAGTAACAAACTGAAATTCAGAATGGTTAGGTGCTCACTTTCTGTATAGACATATTCCCTGGGATTCAAGAATCTTGCGCTAGGTGCAGGCGTAGCGTCAGCGTTCTAACACCAAAGATGGCTGCCGAGCGGTTCAGGTATGAGCCGTTCCCACGTGCACTACCTGCATATGCTACTCCCGCACAACTCCTGAGCCTTGTATGCTAATTACCCCATTTGCAGCAGTGTAGCATGCAAATGAAGGTATGTAGCAATTCAGGAAGTGGTGCAGGCATAGTGTAAGCATACAGAAATGTAAACCGTAAAAAACGGTTTACATTTTTGCAAACATAAAATTGGAGCCATGACAGCCGACCAAACGCATGTATTATATTGTTAATATATGCCAATGGCTAAATATGTAGCCACTGGCATAAAAAAATGTACAAAATATAAAATTAACATTTAATATATATAGTCGCACAATCACAACGTGGAAGTGCAGGGCAGCAGTGCGCAAAGGGGATCGCAAAGAATATATAAAAATATAGAATAAAACCACAATGAAACACATATCATGATTTCTCCATAATAGTCAATGGCAGGCAAGCTACACCATACTCATGGCGCAAGGGTTGCTAAGGGGCAGTGACAGTGTTATGCGCAGTAGCTAGGATTTAGTAGGCAATGCCATGCAAATGAGAGGAGTAATAGTGAATCACAGATTCCCCACTGGTGTAAGGACGCACCTCACAGTGTAGCATTATAACACTGAGGTGAGCCCTGGAGATAAAGATGACATCAAGAGAGGGGTATGTCACCATTGCTGTAAGCACATTGGAGCATTGCTAAACTGGTCTGCCCCTAGCTAGGCAAAGCTGCAGGATAGGGGTGTGCTGAATTGTCCATAGCCATGCTTAGCTGAGAGTACACAAGGTAACCGAGTATGCAAGTGAACGGAGATGAAAATGCAATTAAACCCCATAAACGGGTATGCCCGGGGCGCACTGCAGCTGAAACAGGAAGGATATAGGAAAGAAATAAGGAAATGCTGCAGCAGTGAAATTGGAGTACAAACGACTAATTAACACCTAGGAGCCTACAGTGGGCCATTGGCAACAGCTAACAAAGCTGCAAGCAGCTACCTGCAGAACAGGGAAGGGGAGGGGCTGTACTGCAAAGAAAATTGCAAAATGTCAAAGCTGAACAAAGGCGATATGCAGTATATCAGTTACAAGGCACATTTCGCCATGACTGGGTAGGGAAAGTACAAAACAAGAAAGACGGCAGGTGGATGCATGCCTGATAATGGGAGGGGATCCAGGTCTAAAAGTGAGTTAAAGGGCAACAGATAAATCAAGGCAGGCAAGTAGATCTCCACAGTCAAGGCCCCACACATTCAGTACTCATTGCAAAACGCATAATTAAGTCACACAGCAGCTGGAATAACTCATACACACCCACTTACATCAGCAGCATCCATAGCACAATACTACAAAGTGTGAAAGCACCTCACACACATTTGTGTATTCCCATACACTCTGCACCAGTGGTGTATACAGATGGGGAACTTTTATTATGTACATGTTAGGGGCTGCCATAGCTTTGATCCATCAGCATGTGTTGGAGACTGAAGGTGGTGTGGAGGATGATGCATATGACCACCGCAGGCACCAGAGGAGGAGGAGAGTGTTCAGACCCAGGGTAACCTACCAGGGGCTACATGATCTGGAGATAGTAGAGCATTACAGGGTGGACAGGGACACCCTACAGCAACTTGTGGAGGTTTGCCAGCCACGCCTCAGAGCCAGAACAGAGGGGAACCCATCCCAGTGGATACAAAGGTATGTGTAAGCCTGAGAATACTAGCTACAGGTACCTTTCAAAGACCAACTGGGTATATCATGGGTATCTCACAGACACCAGCATCCAAGTTACTACACCAGTTCCTGGATGCCATGTTACCACATGCCAATGAGTACATATACATCCCCCGAACGTAGGAGGAGTTGGCCAGCAATATGCATCTCTTCCACCATGTGGCAGAATACCCGGAGGTACTGGGTGCAATAGACTGCACGCACATACATATCAAGTGACCACCCAGTGAGCAGGGTAGATGCTACATAAACCGCAAGGGATACCCCTCCATTAACTGCTAGGTTGTGCGCAATGCCCCGGGCATTATCATGGATGTGTGTGCAGGCAGCCCTGGAAGCTATCACGACTCCCACATCTGGCATGCCTCACAGCTGTATCATTATTTGCCAGGGGAGACATCCTATCCTCCAGTAATTGTTGAGGCAAGGTCAGCTCACTACAGTGTGTGGCTCACTGTGACATGGATTCTCATAGGTGGAGCATATCCATCAAGCCTGCGTTCGACATGTCTGTGTTAGCCAGCGGAGATCATCTCTGTGTAAATGAGATGCCACTGAGTAAAGCAGGAGTTTATTCAGTCCGGCAGCATAGGCTATATGTTGGAGGCCAGTATTCCCCTCAGTGAGGTACATTCGTGGACCCCCCCAGCTGTTGGACGTGTTCTCTGAGGTACATCCCACATGGGTTATTATACCCTATGATGGGAATGATGAGTGAAGAGTAAAGGGGCACTATAACCCCAGTACATCTAGATGGGAATCCCATAGTAATCAGATGGCCTACATAAAAGGATGTCCTAACTATTGTGGAGATATGATTGTCAAAGGGGAGATCACTATCTACCTTAGTCCCCAGATACCCCATTAACTTGTCTGTATTAAACTGGCTGCCACTCATGTGTTAATATGTGGGTGCCAATTCCACAATGGAATGACCATGCAGTTAGTGGCACTTGGCTGGAGGCCATGTCACTGGCACCCTATGACGTTCTCTGTGAGGCCCCTTGAGGGATGTCCATGTCAGCTGGACTAACAATCATGGCTCCCAGTTTGCAGTCATTGCTAAACATGGTCTGCTGTAGTCCACCTGTGTTTGCCTGTACATCTGAGATGTATATGCTAAACAGTAGGGCTCCCAGGACTGAGACCTGTGGGACACCAGTTGTTACTGTTCAAGAGTTGGACCTGGAGACCGCTAGTCATACCATGTGGGTTCTATCTGTAAACCCGTTGGCAACCCAACCTGTGATGTATGGGTGAATGTACAGGCTGGTGTGTTTATCAATAATACCTGAGTGGGGCATGGTGTCAAAAGCCTTGCTGAGGTCCAGGTAGTATGTGTGAACCACCTCCCTCGTCATCTAATGTCTTGGTGACTGTATGTAAGACATCAAACAGGTTCAGTAGGCATGAACTGTACTCAACTAAGCTGACCTGGGTTGGGTCACATGTTTGAAGGTTACTAATGTCATTGTTAATGAGTGCCATGAGGATGTGAACCATACCATTGCAGACCAGGCTAGTCAGGCTTATAGCGTGGTAGTTCATAGGTTCATAGGTTCATACTAGGCTATCTGCCCGAGGGCATTTACAAGCCTAGCCCATAGTTTTGTGGCTTACGCCACCCCTTTAGTATGGGGAACTATACCCATTATTTTGCTGTGCCTCTGATGGTCAGTTGTGATTTCACCTTGATGGAGTGGAATAACTGTTGTCACATGCCATTGTGTGGGCATGTAGCCTGTGGAGAGGCTGAGGTAGGAATGCTTAATTAGGTGGGGGGCAGGTTGTCTTGTATAGTTTGCAAAATGCAGTCTGGGTCAACATCTGCCTCCGTTGATGCTGTGTTCTGCTGTTAGAGAGGGCCATTTCCACCGGTGTGCCTCTGATGGTTGGGATACTGTACCTTTCAGGTAGTTTTGTGGGCTCTTTAGGGGGTGAAGTATGCACCAAATGTATCTGCAAGGATGTTTGTGATATCAGTAGGGTCAGCATATTTTGTGCTATATTTCACTGGCACAGTGCAAATCTGTGTGTCACCACGTAGATCCTTGACATAGCCAAAGAAGGCATTGTGGTTATCTTTCGAATCCTTGCGTATTCTCCTGCTGATGTTAGCCTTGGATGATGAATGAGGGACCCACGTGTCATACTAATAGTGGTCACGGATATTTGCCTTTCGTGGGATTTGCTGTGTGTTTGGAACACTGTCCTCCTTCTGTAGTATAGCCTGTTTATTGCAGAGGTCCACCAGACCGGTGTCCTTGTCTAGGAGGAGTGAGTCTTGGTTTACCAGTGATGGCACGATCCATACATCCATGTAGATGCTTATAGACTGCATTTTTAAATCTGTCTGTATCTTGAGGAGTGTTTCCCCTTAGCGTGGGAGCTGTGAAACCCCCCACCCCTGTCACTAGTAGTGTAAATTTAGCTATACAAAAGGTGTACACTGTGGTATCCATGGGTGGGGAAGATGTTAGGGTGTGGAAACAGTGAAGAGTTCATGGTCAGATCTAACCAGTGACCGGTTAAACTCTGATGTGGTGCACCTGTTGCCCATGTTGGTGATGACCACATCTAGTAGTTTCCACCCGACGTTAGGGAGGTTACCACCTGGTACAGGGCATATGAGGTGATACATTCCAGGAAGTGCTGGTCCTGGAAGTGAGGACCAGAGTACGTTTCCCAGTTAATGGAATGGTAGTTGACATCCACCAATGCCAGGCTGTGCATTAGGACTGTGGTGTTCTCCACTGTCTCCTGGTAGGTGGAGTAGAGGTCCTGGATCATGGAGGGTGATCTGTAGCAAGCCACATTCCACATTGCAGTTGTGGCTGATGTTAGCTTCACATGGATGATCACAGAGGTATCATGCTGCCCCACTAACCTGGAGGTGTAGTTATCCCTGATGAATATGGATACGGCCCCTCCATGTCTGTCAGTCCATGTTCTGTGGCTGAAATGCGTGATATGGGTTGTAGTCTGGTAGTTCTGGTGTGCTCTAAGGAGCCTTAAGACAGATTTCAGTTAATGCACAGATGTTGATGTTGTCCATCCTGAGGAGTGCTGTGAGTGCATGCATGTTGTGATCACAACCCCCTGGTGTTGAATAGCATAATCCTCATTAAATCTGCTATTGTGCTGTTTATGGAGCTGGTATTCACCTTCAAGACTCTCCTAAATAAGGCACCATGGGGGTGCCAATAGCCTTGGCCAGTATTCCAAAGCGTAAGGCTGACACATAGGCTGGTATGGTATCATTGCATGCATGTTCCCCATCTGTGCTTGTTTTACATCTCCCCTGTAGATAACCTACTGGTAAGCAATAGAAAGCCTTACACTTATACAAGTCTTCTAGCATCCAAGAAAGGCTTTTCGAATGACTAAGTATCAGTGTTCCGTATGCTATTGCTGTACTCAACTGTTTCCTGACTACATGCTAAGTTATCACTGTATACTGTGATCTGAAGGTCTGTTTATTCACATATTATGACTGTGATGGCCTGCACGTTAGAGGTTCACAGATAGCCTACTACCTATCTGCCTAAGGACAATTAGAAGCATAACAACAGTGTGTTGGCCTTCCCCACACCATTGATGAAGTAACTGAGCCTCTGTCAAGCATAGCCAATGAAGCAATTCCAGGCAGAGTTGCTGGAAGCTGTTGAAGACTGGGGTTGTGGAGGGTGATATGGGCATTTAGTGATCTAAAGAGGACATGTTAATGTGGCAATTTAACACCATTCAATTCCCCCAACAGGTCTTGCAGCTATCAAACTGGACAGGCTCCCCCACCCCCTGGCTGTATGGTTCTGGGACACATGATCCCAGGGGTGTATAGTCTGTTACCCATTCACACAACAAGGTTTCCCTTGAAGTGTGCCAGTGAGGGGCTATGCCTAATGTAGTTAGGAATGTAATGTATTGTCTCATAGTAAATTTGTTATATGTTGTTATTTCAAGAGTACGTGAAGCTCAGTGAGTTTGGGGGCTCCCGCCCTTTGCTTATCCTAGCTTACACATAGAAATCTTCTAAATAGGAAATAGGTGGAAGCAACGTTAATGTCAAAAGTGTAATGGTTACAGCATCCACATATTATCTGTGCATTTGAGGTTACAATCCCAATAAAGGTAGGGAGGTTTATCATGTGCAAAAGTATACCTTAACGACAGCTTGCATGTATAGGTAGTAATTGTCTGTATAATAAACATTAGAATCACCCATATAAACCCATGTGTGCAGGAGAGTACAGTCAACAGAGAATGTAATGTCATGTCAGCACATAGTGAGATGTTCCATCACTGACATGTATATATCTGGTGTAGTTAGCGGATGTGGCCGTGTTTGCGCACACAGGGTATACGTTACAAAGTTTGTTTAACTGTGTTTAACCGCTGCTATAATGTCACACAAACACTTTTAAACATGCTTAAAACTGCTTAAATGAGCCTTATTCTGCAGTAACAACATTCGTAAAGCATTGCAGGTGTCAAACCCTGGACCATGCACACTATAGTCAT
>NC_056732.1:1616440309-1616470309 GCF_019279795.1 Protopterus annectens | reverse complement strand
TCTCCTGTCTACCTGAGTGAATCTGGGCATCATGGGGCAATGCAGCAATTGCCTCATGTACACAGACAACCCTCTTCTCCTACCACCCAACACTACAGCCTGTGAGAGATGCTTATATAGCCAAACTGAAGCAAAGCTCTCTTCACCCAAGACTGGACTAGACAGTCAAGAGGGAGAGGGTAAACACTTGCACCACACCACACTCATCACATAGTCCCTCAAAACCCACAACACCAAAACACACACATAGAAATACAAAACACACACCTACATTCGCAGAGGCTCTCAATAAAAACCTGCCCAAGCATCAGGGACATCCAAAGCATAAACACAAGCAAACTCCACCACCCCAACACAACCCAAATGACACATAGCCCAAAAACTCAGTGTGCCACTCAACCACAGCCCATAAGGCATACCAACGTACCCAATAGTCTAGTCATAGGTGACTCTATAGTCAGGCACACGGATGTTCCACTCACTAGACTAAACAAGGAGAAAGTTACTGTCAGCTGCCTGTCAGGTGCCAGGATCCACCACATAATGCATGCACTCAGGTCACTCCACAATAAGTACAAATATGACACTGTCATTGTCAATGTTGGTGTGAATGACCTGAGACATACCTCCCTGGACTACATGAAAAGAGACATGGAGGAGCTCTCCGATCTTGTATCCCAGGCAGGTATGACCCTAACCCTGAGTAGCATCCTGCCATCACCAAGAATGATACCACAGTACAAGGACAAAATGATTGACTTCAACAATTGGCTAAGCTTCTGGTGTCATTCTAAGGGGATCCAGTATTTGTCTGCCTTGGACGACATGATCAACAGTCCATGATGCTTTGCCAGAGATGGCCTGCATCTGTCGCCCTTAGGATCCGGATACTGGCTAAGACTCTTGCCACCACCCCTATAATTGCCTTTTTAGGCAAGGTTCAAATGACAAATTCACCACCGTAACAGGTACAAGCAAGCAAAATCTGAGGGTAATGCTACTCAATGCTAGAAGTCTAAACCTCAAAATGCACTCACTCGAGGCACTCCTTAAAATGGAGAACATTGACATCTGTGCAGTGACAGAGACCTGGTTCAAAGCTCCAGAGAGCACCCCTGCATTACCAGGCTTCAATTCATACCACACCTTCGCCACCTAACCCAGAAAGAAGCACTAAAGGCGGAGTGTCCATTCATTAAGGATATCCACACCTCCAGGCTAGTTGCACAGCATAATGCATGCGAGATTATCTAAGTGCAACTAACTCTGGGCAAGACCGCAATCCAAATTGTAGCTTCTTACAAACCCCCCACCATGCCCCAGTATTCACACTCCTCATTTCTTGATACACTGGAAAGTATTAGGGTACAACCCAACATCCTAATAATGGGTGATTTCAACTACCCCACCATTAACTGGGAAAACTACTCATGTACCAACTTTTTTGCTCAACGTTTTCTAGAATTCATAAATTCCAACGCCTTGGATCAACTTATTCACACCCCCACCAAGGGCAGCAATATCCTAGACATGGTCATCACCAAAATGGGAAACCGGTGTTCCACACCAGAGGTCAATTCCTCGTTGGTCAGATCCGACCACAAGCTAATCAGCCTAGACATCCACATCCCACCCCCAGCCCTAATTAAGGAAACCATCGGAAAAAACTTCTCAAAAGCCAACTTCACACTTCTTAAGACAGAAGTGGCAAACTTCATGACACCCATGCAGACGGACAATAGAGGTATGACTGCTGAATCCTATACAAATGCACTTTATAAGCACTTGCAGTGCATGGATCATGCTATCCCTAATAGAACCAAGATGTTATCCTCCAAAAAAAGGAAGTCAATCTGGTGGTCCTCTGCCATAAACAAACTCTACAACAGAAGAAAGAAATTGTTGCAAAAAAGAGTAAAATCCCATGACTGGAGGAACTCCCTGGTCAACCTCAGTAAAAAGCTGAGATCCCTCATAAAATCCACCAAAGCTAGTTACCAAAACAAAATTGCCACTGACTCTAAAGACAACCACAAAGCATTCTATAGCTATGTCAAGAATCTAAATGGGAACACTCAGATCTGCTCTGAGTTACAGCATAATGGCACTAAATATACAGAACCAACTGATATTGCCAACATCCTAGCAGATAGTTTCAGTGCTAACTTTATCCCCCTCTCACCCCCTAGAGGGCCCATCTCTATACCGGAAGAATGCAAAGTTCCTATAATCATGGCTGCACAGGTAAAAAACTCACTCTCCAAAGCCAAGAACACAGCATCCATGGAACCTGAAAATATCCCAGGCTGCGTTCTACACGAACTACAGAATGAACTGGCACCCTACCTAAGTACCATGTTCAATCATAGCCTCACCTCAGGCTTTGTACCCACTGAATGGTGCACCGCGACAGTTATCCCACTCCACAAGGGGAGCCACTGACGGACCCTGGGAACTACAGCCCCATTAGCCTGACGAGCCTGGTCTGCAAGGCCATGGAACGTATCATCATGGAACTCATAAACAAAGACATTGGTAATCTCCAAACTCTGGACCCTACTCAGTTTGGATTTGTAAAAGGCAGATTATGTCTCCTAAACCTGATTGACTTCTTTGAAGCAGTCACCAAAGCCATAGATGATGGTAAAATGGTTCACACAGCTTATCTAGATCTCGCCAAGGCTTTCAACACCATCCCCCACTCTGGAATTATAGATAAGCTCACTAAACTAGGTATAAATCCCTATGTCACAAGATGGGTTGCCAACTGGCTCATGGACAGAACCCACACTGTGAAAGTAGCGGATTCCAAATCCGACATCAGCCCAGTGACAAGTGGAGTACCACTGGGTTCAGTCCTGGGTCCTCTCCTGTTTGGTATGTACTTCTCTGAAGTGCAGGCCAACACAGAAGGTCTTTAGCTAACAAAGTTTGCAGATGACTAAACTAGGAGCCATAATCAAACTCCTAACGAAGTGGACATACTACAAAAGGGCCTCAATGAGACAGACGCCTGATGTCAAAGCCATGGCCTGAAGCTCAATGCCAAAAAGTGTATTGTCATCCCCTTTGGTAAACACTCTGTACCCATGAACTACCACATAGCTGGTAGTCTACTTAATGCTGAAAATGTGATAAGAGACCTTGGGACACAGGTGGACAGTAGTCTCTCCTTTGATAATCACATCGCCACAGTGGTCAGGAAATCCTTCTGGCTCATCTCATCACAAAAGGATTCTCATCCAGAAAAAAAGAGGTCATTGTTCCCCTCTACTCATCACTCATTAGACCCATTATAGAGTACAATGCCCCTTTTGGTATGTACCTCACAAGACATATACAACAACTGGAAAGCCCACAGAAATACCTCACAAAGAGGATTACTGGCCTCAAACAGATGCCCTATGCAGACCGTCTCAAAAAAACTACAGCTTTACTCCATCGCATATCGCCTACTCAGGGGCGATCTCTGCCTAACATACAAAGCTATGTCAAACCCAGAGCTGTTGGACATGCTCCACTTAAAGAAATCCCAATCCCTCCTAGCTACATGCTCTAGGGACCTTAACCTTGTCACCGTAATAAACAGAACATGCTGGAGGGATAGATTCCTGTCCTAGAGACTTCCCATACTCTGGAACAAACTACCTATCTATGTCAAACAGAGATCCTCATTAGTACTCTTCAAGAAAAATCTTGATGATTGGATGGGAAATGGGAAATTCACCCTGGGATCACTTCTGTGGCTCTGCTCGACAGGGGCATAGGAAAATAATTTTCTCGGGTGGCGAAAGCCAGGGTACATTTTTTGGCTAGGCTTGTATGGGCCTTAGGACCGATAGCCTAGTACCTACCTATGAACCTATGAACCTATATATATATAGACACACACACACACACACACACACACACACATATATATATATATATATATATATATATATATATATATATATATATATACATACATGTCTGTAGACAGCATCTGAAGCGGTCATATCTGAGTATAACATGGACCATAGCAATCACACATTCCACCCCACCCAAACAATATGAACATAACATATGAAGAGTATATGCCAATACACTATTACAAATATGTTCTATGGACACAGTCACCAACACACCTGCAATGACTGCAAATATCTATGACAGAATTACACAGACATCTTTCATTTTGCAAATCTTTATTACATTCCAGTGTATTGCCAAAAGGATTCAAGGACTAACATTATACCTGCATGCTATACAGGAAGCATTTAATAGTGCCTTATTGAATCAGCCTGCAATTACCATAGTATTAGTCCACTAAAGGATAGGTGTTCACATAGGGAAAGAACACCCACATTCATATAGACGTTGTATGAAAGGGGTTGCTACACACCTGCATGTGCGATGTACACCCACCAACATCTACCCCACAACCTAAATAATTACATCAATACATACTGTCATACCATATCCAATTATGCAACTACTGTATAACATCTGCTGAGACCTTAACATACCTGGACACAGACACACTATCATGGCCCTATGTGAAATAGTTGCTGTTATACAATTGAACAGCTGCTGATGTAACAGGGTTTGTATGAACTAATCCCATTTCAGAGGGTTGAAAGGTTCGTACACCAGGATGTTTTACTGAGTACTGATTATTAGCACAGTATAATACACAGTAATACCAAACTAAATATTTCTGGTAGGCACACTGTAAACTCCCTAATGTTATATGCATAGCTATGCAGCCTTGAGCTGGTCAAACAATGTGGTCAGACTGAAACATATGCAGAAGTATTAGGTACAGACAAACCCTGCACAAGTAGCAATGTTCAGAAATATGTGAATAAGAACAAGACGAAATTACCTACAGAAACCAAAACTTTTAAAAACAAAACCAGGGTAATAAAGTGAAGTATGCCAAACACCAGATAAACGCAGAAAATTCAGTTTATTAAGTGCTTTTGTCTCAGGTCAATACTGAAGCTTCATCATAATAACAACCCTTTACCTCTTACCTTAAAATACACCCCCCAGTTAAATAATTAAGTCTTCCTTACAAGCAATTCCAAATCATTTGGTGTTAATCAACTATACTAAATAAAAAATAAATGTGGTCTTCTTAAAAAATAAGCATACATAAAAAAACATTTGAAAAGACATTTAAAAATGATCTTGTCAAATCTCTAGTTTTAAGAATAGGCAAAATAGAGACCATGTCATTAATACCAGGTTCATTCATAGCATTTTGTACAGGCAAACAGACATGCCCATGTCAAGACAACATCCACATGGTGTATGAGCAATGTCATCACATGACACACACATATATGGCAATAACATGACTTCACCAGTAGGTGTCAAATGTGTGTGACCTATACATGTCAATGGTGTTAGTAGATTTACAAGGACTTATTTATAATCTTAATAAATGTGATACACATGTAAGTTCAGCTGTACTGCTGTACTTCTCTGTGAGTTACTGTGACCTGTCTCCATCGTTATGTCTTCCAGGTATGCCACGTAGCAGACTGCCGCCATACAGCCACTTGAAGGATGAGGCCCTCATCCCATACCTTCTCGACAACTACATGACGCTCTTCGGCCATGTGCCACAGGATGCACAGCAGTGGGATGCTCTGTGGGAGGAACTCTGCAGGAGGGTAAATGATGTTGGTGGTCACAATCGCACCTATCAGCAGGTGCGCCGACACTGCATTGACCTGATAAGATGGGAAAAGCAGCATGCTAATGGAATCTCTAGGGAACAAGGTGCAACAGGTGGGGGGGCACTCACCCAGCCCCCAATCACACGTACCAAGGAGCTACTGGCCAACCTGGAGATACCTGCAGACCTCCATCCACAAGCTTTAGCTGGTATTGTGGAGGTGAGTGCCTCTCAACTACTAAGCCTGGAGTTGCCCGGTAAGTCACTACTGCACATAAAGCACAACTATATAACACATAGTTACATGTGTTACTGTACAATATGTAATGTAGCATCATATGCAAGGCATGTATGCACACATGCCACATACTATAGTTTGCTACTGCATGTATGCACAGATGTGCATACTCCATAGTATAGTGTATTGTATTGGCTTATGTGCTAACATGGACATTGCACCCTGTAGATATCACACAGGTGTGGATAATGATCTTACTGCTGTGACACTCCTGTTTAGGTACCTCTGGCATTTTGCAGTGACAGCAGCCTGTGTCAGGTGAGATTGTTATTATTTACCAGGCTTGATAATGCACAGAAAATAGTGATAGCATGCTATCTGCCATAACACACGTACACATAATGTATGGTGGTCCTGTTAATGGACACTGGTCAGACTTGCAATGCATCACACTTTTTACCTATGTGAAACAATTGAAAACTATATGAAACACCTACACTAAACCTTCCAAACTGTCATTGCCAGACATGTGGACAACAGTGAATACAATGGTGGAGGTGTGTTCCAGTGTAGGGACAGGTACTACATATCAGCATTACACATGTTGGGAATATGAACAGTACTGTACAGAGAGCATATGTGTGCACACACACTAAATGTGTTGAAGCTGGAGTATGCCCGGCCCACAGGATACACCCTTGTGGAGTATACCCTTGCTATGAATGTCACACAATGTCATGTGCTATCAGACATGTCCATGACATGTAGTGGGCTGACTACAACACTGCTCAACTCTCCTGCAAAACATGTCTCACATCACATACATACCACCCTTTGTCTGCATAACCCTGTCCTCAGTGGGGCAAATGACATCTATGGGTGTATGTCATATGGGATAACACTGACATGTGAAATAAGATGGACATCACAACCATTGGACTGAACATGTGTACACATGGCCATGGAAGATGGCCAGAGACATGAAGCAACACACACAGTAGAAGTGATGTACATGTGTGTACACCCTGTTGTGCATGGCTCGACACAATACAACTATGGCCTTTGTGTAATGGTGATATTGCAGATGTAAATCACTAAACATCATACAGGCCTGTGCATAGCTTGTGTAGGCATAACATGTAACCAACACATAACATGTCTGGAATATCTGGAGTGTGTCACGACATGGAAGCATTCACCTATACAGTATCCAAATACATACATGTGCTGCACAACATCCGCATACATCAGCATTAAGCCACAGATACAGTACATTCACCCTGCTGGTGTCAGACATCACTGGCATGCCTGCTCCTCATTTGTGTGAGGTACACAGATGGCATGTGGGGCATAGAGTATTTGTAAGTTAGACATATGTATGAATAGTTGCCAGGTATCAGTAATATGGTTGCAGATGTGCAGGGGTGTCAGCCGTATACCCTTCTGTGACCTGTATTACACATTCCACATTAGGGCTTATTGTGTATACACCTTGGTGACATGGGTCACATTTCACATTAGATATGTATTGAATGCAAACATAGTCATGGCTATGAACTGTGTCAGTAGCTCACACTGTATAACAATTCTGAAGCCACATGATGCCCTGCAATAGCTGTGCACATCAGCTCAATGTGCAGTATGTCCCTGCATATTTGTAGGGTGGACAGACAACATTGCATCAGCTGAAGGCCCATGTTAGTATAACACGTCCCTGCATTGGGACACCATTACCGTACTGTAGATTGGAAAGGACACCATTGTATTACACATGTATGCATGTCATTCAACACGTATGCAGAAGACATGTCATACTACATGTGATTGGCAAGGACATACGCCACACTGCAGGCTGGTGTACTGTAAACCTGTGCCGGTCTGTGGCACCATTGCAAAGTAGGGACAGCCATGTCAAACATGTGTGTACAGCCACATGCACAATGTCTACACTCAGTTCAGGGGTAGGCGGAATAATGTTGAACAGACATGCACTGCTTTTGGGGAAATATGCAAGCTAGGGATCAGGTACACATAGTATTCAGTCGACATACCCTACAGCTCATGTCCTCACACATAGGGGCGGTGGCCAACACAGAGCATCAGTGGCAGATGTACAAAGGTCAGCAATGGTCTGTCAACATGTGGTGTATGTTGCACACACCATGGCAGTGCAGTACAACTGTGCAAAGTGCATGCATTGTGTTGCAGGTATGGGTTATAGGCTACTAACACAAATGGTGCAATACAGGTATGTATGCTAACCACCACTATAATTATGTAAGGTGCATGCCATCTTCTATAACACATGCATGCTGTTGTGTGCAACTCAGGGATGTATGATGACTACCATTGTAATTGCCTAAGCTGAAACTATAATTGTATAAGCTGAATGCCATCTGCCATGTCACCTGCATGTAACGTGTGTGTCAGTGTGTGTCTGTGTGTGTGTGCCTGTCTGTGTCTGTCTGCGTGTGTGTGTGTGTGTGTGTGTGTGTGTGTGTGTGTGTGTGTGTGTGTGTGTGTGTGTGTGTGTGTGTGTGTGTGTGTGTGTGTGTGTGTGTGTCTGGTATAACTTGTAATGTGCAGTTCTTGTCTTCCCCTCACAGGTGTTGATGTAGATGTGTTGCCCTCCTGCGGTCCACCTGATGTTAGTGTCCCCACAGACTCTAGCAGTGATGATGATAGTATGATTGAGGCACAGGCAGGGTTTTCAGGGGCTGAATCTGTGCCATTGGTTGGTATTCCACCTGTCTCCCCCACATCCTCACACACAGTTCCCCTGCCTGCACATACCCCATCACCACCTTCCATAAAGGAAGGACAGTTGGCGAGTGGTAGCATGACTATGGAAGGTGTGCCTGCACACCATGATCCCAGTCAACAGACTGGTGATGTCCCACACAGGCATGTGCCCAGCACTGCTCGTAGGAGGACCACTAGCCAACATGCCCCTCCCAGACCAAGCACATCAGCTGTAGTCACCAGACGCATGGTTCAGGCTGTAATGGAGGCACAGGCATGTGCTGAACAGCACAACAGAGAAGGTTTGAGGCATCAGAGGGCTGCTGTCCATTCATTAACTGACAACACCCAGGCACTTGCAAATGCTCACCATCATCTTGCAGATGTTTTGGATAGACGATTGGGTGACATGGTGGGAGTCCTTGACCATGGCACGTCAATCCTCAAGCATGGAATGTCTGTGCTGGAACATCTGGTGGTTGTGAGGCATCGGGCACGTGGATGTAGGTCAGCTACATCAAATGTTGAAGGTCTACGTGAACATGCTACAGCACATTCCCTCTCCCATAGTGGCAGTAGCAGCAGCAGTGCAGCTCTTGCTGTGCAGTCCACCCCAGGACACCGCAGGCCATGTGCACATGGTCCTGGATGGTCCCAACAGGGACACAAATCCAGTGGACATGTGTCATTAGATGGTACCCAATCTGGACCTCTGCCTGGTAGTACCCGTGCAACCCCTGGCAGGCGCAGCTCATGTGGCAGTGGCCGGACACCATGAACTGTGAAACTTGCCTTGTACAGTCTGCAGCTGTCAGTATTACCCTTGTGTAGGCTAGCCACATGCCAGACCTGTGTGCATGCATACACACACACTGGAAACAAATGTATGGCACCTCAACACACAAATGCATAACATCCACACACGCCCAATGATATCACAGGCCCTAAAACACATGCATGATGTCATCCAATGGCACAGCCTAGGCCTCTGGCAAACATTATCACCTTGTGCATATGATGATGCCTGTGCCACATCCCTGTCATCCACACCATTGGTGCAGGGACATGTTCATATGGTCTGATGCACAGGGTGAACATACTATGTAGACAATTGTAGATTAATATCATTGAGTAGTGTTGACAGGCAGCAGACATACCATGTATTGCAGTTGTAGAATGCATTTTGTACGTTTGACAGTATGTATCATGTGTAACAACACTAACAGCATGTTGATCATGACATTCTGCCTTCCTCTTTCAGGTGTAGTGGTATATGCTGAGGGATGTTGGTGTTTGTGGGAGTCCCATATGTACATGTTGACTACCCACAGGTCAGTATGACAATACCTGCATGCACATTGTAGCTTCCACATCACAGTTATATTCTCCCATGTTTCAATTATGTTTACTGTCTTAATGATCCAAGAGCATGATAGCTGTGCAGTAAACTACTGTGTTCAGAGACGTCACATCCATAGTGGGTGACATCACAGGCATAGTTACCTGGAGCACAGAGTGGCTTTTCATTGGGAAGCAGTAATACTCACTGCCATGACAGCATGCAAACACAGACACACCCACACACTCAGGGATTCACAGACACAGTAACACAACACACTCTGACATACACACACACACACACACACACACACACACACACACACACACACACACACACACACACGCACACACACACACTGGCATTCACAAAAATATACACCTATGTCGCACACATACAGACACTTTACATGTGTGAGGTTTAATCACCTGCCTCTGACTTTCTTTCTACACTTCACTCAGTACTGGTGTCAACAACAGTGTTCAGGAGAGTGATAACATGTGGGATGTATTCCCAACCATATGTGGCATATATGGACACACACCCACATGTGCCAGTAATGTGAATCAAACACCAGCCTATCTCATGATAGGTACTACAGAAATACACCACTATCACATCCGGTACAATGCTTACTGACTCTTCCCTTTGACAACTGTGCTGATATATGCGCAATATATCCACAGGGGAGGTATTACTGTTACAAGTTTCATGAGGTTTGTATTCAGTGTCACCCTTACAGCATTCTACATTGTCTGTCTTCCACTTCAGTTAACAAAACCTGACCTTAGCAGGTACACAGGTTATGGTAGGACTGGTTGTAGCACACCAGTGAGCTGTCCTCAGTAATCATTCATCAGCAAAGAAACCCCACCACATAGTAGTCATGTCCAAACATCTGTCCATACCTCATGTGCAGCTTACTGTACTTAGAGCATATCACCATATACAGTTGGCAATGTTGAGGCTGTATTGCAACAACATGATGTACTAAGACAACAGTCACCTTCAGACATCAGACACTGCACACACATGGAATCTACATAAACAGGAATACATGTGCATGTATGCGGTCTACATCAGTACGTGCACTAGCAGGTCAAGAGGATACATTCCACACCTTCCCCATGCCATGTGTGAAACATAGCCGAACATTACACCATAATGGATGTTGTATTCATGTACTGGTAGGACACCATCACTTTCACAGAGTAGCCAAGTGTACAGATATTACAACAGCGCATATCAGCATGACACACACAGCAGTATTCCATGTCATGCTCCTACAAACTGTTACTTGACAGTGCCGTGGTGAAGCCAGGGCACTGTAATGGTCATTAGTGAGCACATTGTATTTGCCACACACACCTCATGTGTACTGGAAGAGTGCCAGTAATGTGCTCTGTTAGAGCTAGGCAGTACACTCATTCAAGCATGTGTGAGGTTTGTGGATTGTAAAAATCTCACCCCAGCTTGTACTGGCTATTGTGGTACTAAGGCTAATGTCCAGACAGCACACAGCATGCATGGCTTGCAATTGTTGACATGGGGTATATGTAGGAGCTGTGGCCACACATGGCTGCACATGTCATGAACATATCACCTGTGACTACTCAGGAATATACAGAGCAGAGCTGGATTTCCCTGAGTGTGTCAACACAGGCCTTGTGTAGGTCCTATGGTCCTGTTATTTGGGTATGTTTGTAGGCTTTGCAATAGATGGACATGTCTAAAGACATACATGCCACATGGGGTGTTGTATGATATGATAGGTGTCATGGGTGACCAGTAGAGAGGGGATATTACCTCTGTCAACATAGATATCAAACCTTATGTACTGTAAGTATGCTATCTGCCAAGTGCATGTGTGTAATGGCTGTAGCCACCTGTATGTAGAAAGGTAAATGAAGGCTATGGTAATGTAATTTATGTTGTATGTTTGTGGGATGTACATATCCAGGGCAGGTACGGTTAGGTCATATCCAACCATTAGGGTGTTGTTTACTGGTGTACAGCAACAGTCAACTGTGTTAATGCTGACAACATCCGAGGGACCCTGGTATGTGTACAACTGAGCTGGTTACAAACAATGGTATTATTGCATTGCATAACACATTATGCAGCTGTGTCTGTACATGGGTACTTTGCACAGTTGATGTAGGCCTAGGTACAGTCCACCAACCGAGGGTCATCTGGTGGTCTACTATACTATGTTATACCACATATGGATGTGTGTTGGTAGTCTGGGAAAAAGGTGGTGGATGTATATGAGGAGACAACCTAGAATGCAGCATTTGCCACTGTCACCTGTACCTGACTCATCTGTGATGCGTTATGTCGGAGTAGTGGTCTTTACATGTGAGTAGCCTTTATGAATATGTGTACACCACCACCTGGAATGGTCCATACCACTGTTATGGCCCACATGTCTGGATCTGAGTTATATGGTGGTAGTGCAGTTGTGCATTACAGAGCCTTCAGCCAGGTGTTCCTCACTGCATAGATGTCAGTATTCCCCATTGTAGGTTCTACATTGAGCAAATGGATTACTAAAGCCACACATCTAGTACGGGTTAGCATAAGCATCCAATGCAATTGTCGTGTAGTTGTCAGGGTGTTACTTCTGTGTGTAGGACATTTACCTTGGGATGCAGCTATATGGGTAAATGCAACCTAGGTATTATCCACACATGTGTAACATGGATGCATGTGCTCTGTGTTGAAGGCTCGTCATTCGGTCATGAGAGCCCGGAATGACAGACACTGGATAACCTTATAATATCAGCAGGACATTGGCTCATTGTTTTGGTCTAGCAGTTGCCACCCGTACCATGACATCACTGTGCGTGGCATTAATGTGCTTGGTAGCAAATGCCCCATGTAAGGTGAAGGACAGTGGCAGAACTTGTGTATATAACCAATGTGAGGTACACGTAGGGTAGCAGTCCTGCTAATAATGACAACTACTAACACAGCCGGGAGAGGTCATCTTGACACCTGCACCTCAGTACCATTACACAATGTGGCTCACACATTATACTTGCATATGCCACCGTTCCACGTATAATGCCACTGTCCACAACCTGCTATCAATGTATGGCTTTCAGGGCAGCAAGGTGTGTGACACATGCTGTAGGTAGCTTCCGCCTGTATGACCCAGGTAACCTATTGTCTGTCACTTCCACACATGCATGAATGTGCATACGTAACATATATATGTCAGTACTTCATGTACATGCATCCATGTGTATCACACAGCACAGACACAGATATATCATTTACAGGCCACATACAGGTATCAGATAGCAAACCAGTATGATGTGCACATATAGTGACAGGTAAGATGTACCTAACTCTAAACCTGTGTGTTTACAATAGGAGTCCATTACAATGTGTTCTGTACATGTAATTGTTTGAGCATGCACACAGCGGCCTTCAGTGGTTAGAACCGGAGTGCATCCCAAACAGCCCTGTGCTACTAAGTGTATGAGTGTACCCACTGCCACCTTGTGTAATTTGAGTCAGTGCATCCAACAAGCCCTTTGTTACTAAGTGTATGAGCATGCTTAGTATAACCTTGTGTAGTTGTAGTCATAGTGCATCCCAAACGGCCTTGTGCTACTAAGTGTATGAGCATGCCTACTGTAACCCTGTCTAGTGATAGTAGTTGTCCATTCCGCAGATGACCATACTCCAGTTCAGGTTCCTGTTGTGATACAACTATACCTATCAAGCCTACCTGTGGATGGTGTGTCTTGTTTGTACATACAGGTTGTAATGGACACCTACTTTAAACACACAGGTCTACAACTATGTACTTCATGACTGTCGGTCTCCCTGTTGTTGTCCTCAATTGTAGAAGGGCAGTCTGACTGCCATGGGATGTGTAATCTCTGTGGTGCATCTCATAACTGTGTAGTACTGTAATAGTGAGCCTTTAGATAGGCAGGTGTTCTGATCCCATCACTGTCAACTGTGTGTTTATGTGTGTGACAGCAAATGCCTGAGTGTGTGTGTCGGCAATGGCTGAGTGTGGTTGTGTGTGTATTTGTGTCTGCGTCATGGCAGTGGGTTTTGCTGCATTCCAAAGAGATACCTCCTTTCGCACTGGCCTTTATCCTTGTCAACTGCTAAACCTCTCTCTTCCCCCCTCCCCACTGCAAGTAATCGGTCCTGTGATGTCACTAAGCTTAGATGTGGAATCAGTAAGTGTAACTGTATGTTTTCTGTGGCACATACCCCAACTGCATACTACTGTACTAGTTACCTTTACATAGGCAAGACGTGTATGCAGAATAACTGGCAAGTGTGTGTGTTTGTGTGTGTGTGACTACCCTGTAGCCAGGCATACACCTGTGCAATGTCTTTTAGCACACCATGGTAGCCATCTGTGGTGACCGGTGTCTACAAAGTATTACATAGTTAGGAATGGTAAAGAATACACAGTCAAGCACGACTACAGTTGGGTATGTTATATTCCTGTGCCACTGTAGAGCAGTGACACAAAAGTGGTCGCTGGGGTGTAGGTCCATACCCATCATTCCGCCACTCTAACTCCACTAACTCCACAATCTCCGGGGTAGATTACATTAGCCATCATTCCCCACCCCAAGCTTCACATACACAACAACCATCCCTTCTCTGGTGAACTGCTTATGATTTAAATGTTATAACACAAGAGATGCCTCTGTTTTGTGTACATGTCAGTTCCTTTGGAACCCTTTTGTGTCACAAAGGGCATTCAGATGTGTATGTATATATGGCTGTGTCTGTGTATATGCATATATGTGTGTGTGTGTGTGTGTGTGTGTGTGTGTGTGTGTGTGTGTGTGTGTGTGTGTGTGTGTGTGTGTGTGTATACACATATATATATATATATATATATATATATATATATATATATATATATATATATATATATATATATATATATATATATATATATATATGTAGTTATGCCAGTTGTAAGATGTAGACTTGTCTTTGTTGTTTCACAGAGTACAGTATATTCAAGGGTACTGTACATATGTACACAAAGGGACTGTCCCGTTTGTTTTCAGTACTGTGGAATACCTGTAGTAGAATGTGCATTATAGACTCCATGCAACATGTGTACAACCCAGATGGCTTAGTGGTACATCCAGTGACCTCAGTGTGCATGGTCCAGTGTTCAAGACCTGCAAGCCTTATTGCTACTGTCAATTAGGACTGCATAAGACACTTTTAACTCATTACAGCCCAGTGACTTCTCCAGGCCTTTCTGCAGTTACCTCCTACTGCGCCTCAAGACGTCAAATATTGCCTGTTCATATTTGCATTAATAATTTCAAAACCATGCTACATACAAGGTATAAGAATATTTTATCTTGAAGCATACATGATGGCAAACACAACTGTATTGATATATGACCTCTGTCAATGAGTATTTGTTAGAACTGTAAGGTGATAACTTCATGTTTTAAAGGCTGAAGACACACCCACTGGGAGTTAAAGATACACACTCAAAAGAGCTCTACTGGAGGGAATGATGTAAATGTGTTTTTGTGACAGTAAGCAGTGGGTACACGCAGGCAACAGACATGTACAACCCGCAGTACACTTGGAATGCCCTTCTTTGACAATCCTGCTGTCACTCACCTACGAATACTCCTCTGGGACTGCTGTAACCCAGTAATCTCCATGATGCATGCTGTAACTGCATAATGCTGTAGTGTGCTTAAACTAGTTTGGTAGGTGCTCTAATCCCAGACAGGTCGACTGTGTGTGTGTGTCTGCCTGCCTGTGAAAGAAACAATGCTTTTAGAGTATGCACACTCTTTACAATTGGGTATGTTATATTCCTGTGCCACTGTAGAGCAGTGACACAAAAGTGGTCGCTGGGGTGTAGGTCCATACCCATCATTCCGCCAGTGTCACCAATCCTGCTGATGTCACCAACCTAGAAATACACCTCTAGGACTACTGTAACCCAGTATTCTCTGTATCACGTGCTGTAACTGCGTATTGCTGTAGTGTGATAAACTAGTTAGGTAGGGGTTCCATTCCAAGAGATACCAACTGTGTGTGTGTCTCTGTCTGCCTGAGACAGGAACAATGCATTTTAGAGTATGCACACTCTTTACAATTCACACCTTTGGCAATCCTGCTGATGTCACCCACCTAGGAATACACCTCTAGGACAACTGTAACCCAGTATTCTCCTTAGTGCGTGCTGTAACTGCATATTGCTGTAGTGTGATAAACTAGTTAAGTAGAGGTTCTATTCCAAGAAAGACCAAGTGTGTGTGTGTATGTGTGTGTGTGTGTGTGTCTCTGTCTGCCTCAGACAGGAATAATGCTTTTTAGAGTATGCACACTCTTTACAATTCACATGACCAACTTTGGCAATCCTGCTGATGTCACCCACCTAGACATACACCTCTGGGACTACTGTAACCAGTAATCTCAATAGCGAGTGCTGTAACTGCATAATGCTGTCGTGTGATGCACTAATTAGGTGGGGGTTCCATTCCAGGACATGGCAGGTGTGTGTTTAACTGTCAGAGCCTGTGTGGAGGTGGCTTTGAGTGTCTAACCACTGGACATGTTGGGGAGCGTATTTTGTAGTTTTCCTATATGGTGTGCGTCTTATATGTCACAATGTCCACCTCACGAGGAGTACAGATGTCAGTCAGCCAAGGGACTGTGTTGGCAAGCCATACCCCTACTTCTGGCAAAAGGCCAGGTGAACAAACTATGCAACCCTACTATTACCTGGAATACATCCTGAACCCATGTGTCATACACAAACACACTTGCCTAAAATATCCCATTATATTGCTAGTACCCTGCACATTGATGACAGATAGTAGGCATGGTGTGATTGCAGTGGGCTGTAGAGGGCATGACACCCTGTACAGCAGTACAATAGGCACATAATTGTGGACAATGTGCCTTCACTATGTTCCCCACTGGATGCCTGCAACATACGTGGTGCCATCAAATGTGGTCCACAGAGGCCATACAATGCTTTACACATGTGCCCTGTATGGACCAATGCCACGGACACCAGGGAATATCTGTATCATGCTATCAATGCAGGTGCAGGGTCAACCTGCTGACTATAAGCAGGTTCTGCCACACCAGGCCAGTATTGGCATATCAGAGGATAACAGTCTGTGTATACAACATGTGCCAGCCAAACCAGGTACACCTGTACATGTCACTGTACATTATTATGGGACATGCACATCCCAGGCAATGTCCATGTCAAGGACTATCAAACACAGACACAGCATGCATTGCAAAGCTATGGTCATGCACAATGGTAACCAGGATGTCAGGACAGTTCATACAATACCCATCTGTGTGGGGAATTGCAGAGACTACACCCTTATACCACATTGCACACCATTGTTGGGTGGCATGATGCCAAGGATTACCCCTCACCCAGTGTTCTACAGCCATCTTGCACAGCCAACCACTACACACCCATGAAGCAATGCACACATGCATGTCAGTACTGGCACCTTGTGTCTGCGTGTGTGGTATGATGCTCCCAACCACAGTCACTCCCAGTATAACCCCATTGGCATACCGACAGATGTCAAACACGTTCACATGCCCTAGCCTATAGAACCTCCTGATATCCCCTGTGGTGCATGTAGTACCTGTGCATTACTGCAGTGTGGCAAACTAAGTGGTTTGGGAGTGTATTTGTGGTCCTGGCAAAGAGTGTCAATGTGAGTCCAGTAGAGAGTGTGGTTGTGTTGACAATGACATCCGTTCATGTGGACAGCCATGTGTGCTACATCTAATATATGTCTACTATATCTTTGTTGCAGATGTCACTCACCAACACACACATATGTTCTTACAGGACACCAACATGTCAGCTTTGTGGCACATGGAGTAACTGCATGCACTTGTAATAGTAATGACTAGTCAGTCAGGGGTTTAAACCCCTGTACTAGTAGGTGTGTGACAGACGATGCTTAGGTTTTAGTCTCCAAGCCCTTCTCTGATGTACTTTGCCTCTGTCTGTCCCTCCCACACACTCTCTGGTGGATGTGGAGGTGTACACCTGCTCAGCAGCAGCTTGTGTATTGTAAGTGATGGTCATTATCAGGTGATGGCCTCCACACCTATTGCAGTCCTCCTCTAGCTGATTGCATGTGGAACAGCTGTGATGATGTTCCCATATCCATTTGCATGAAAAACACAGTACAATATCTAGGAACATCATATTGGTGTTTGCCCATGACATTCGCTGTGAGTGGTACCTGGATCTGGTGTTTGGTAAAAGGCATCACAGATGATATCTAGATGTTCCTCAAACAACATACACAGTGGAGAATAGCCTAAAGACAGGAGAGTGATGTGCCTAACATGACTACAGCATGAAAGTGTAGCTATGCTTCATTGAGACTACTTTCTGTTTAACAAGTTTTGTGTGGTAATGGCTATTCTGCATGTTTAAAAACTGACAAGACAGTGCTCTGTTTGTGAGGGACCCCCATCTGTAGGGCCATCTGTGGACTGGTCAGTGTGTGGAACCATTTGTTTCCTGTGTTACTCACTGAACACACATCTGTGAACAGCAGGAGCATAGTGTGAGGATTGCAACCAGTACATGGTGATAGTGATGAGTTACTGCCATCGCATCCCTGACTGGACATATGTCACATAAAACAGTAGTATGACAGACACTGTCTGGGGTTCGTAGTGACATACTAATAATGGGCCACTGTTCACAGCTGCAGTCACAAGTCTTCTACACTTTGTACAGATGTCATGCAGTATATATGCATGTGTTCCTTCTGCAAATGTATACCATCTGTTGTGTTGGGTTGATGGTCATATCTATGCATGCTGCTGTAAGTAATCCTGAATGCTGTTGACTATTACTAAGCCATATTTGTGCTTAAACAGCAAAACCATAGGCTGTATGGGTTTGGAGGTCCCGGCAGAACTTCCTGTCCCACTTCAGCTGGCCATGGCATCGGGCACCAGCACATCTGGGGCCCAGCCTTAGACCTCCACCTCTGTTGGCTCTGCACCACCTTCTGATGGTACCACCACTGAGGATGGGGCTTGTCCACCTGGGAACAGGTCCAGACAGGAACATATCCGCTGTCGTACAGTCCCGGATGTGGTGCGTAGGGGGCTCAATAAGGGGTTTCGAGGCCAGATATGCCAGCTCAAGGGTAGAGTGTCACATTTACAGGGTGATGCTGCCCCTCCTAGACAGCCCCCAGCACTGCTACCTTTGCAGCTGTTTTGGTGCAGTGGTGGCTGCCCATGGCTAGGGACCTCCGTCCCACTGTTTCCATCTGGGGGCTCATGGGCTTGTGAATGCTGAACACCCCCCCTCGTCTGAGGTGTATCCCCCCCCACGTGTCATATACCGACCCTGTATGCTGTCTTGTCTGTCATCCTACCCTACCTATCCTCCACGAGCATACCTACTCTTCTTCCCCCCCACATCCCACTCTCACACTACAGAAACAAAAAGCCAATCGGTTCCTAGAACAACATTTACCCCATAAATAGCTGTCCATTTCACCCATGTCCACTGGACACATGTAACCCTTTTAATATGCATCACAACATACTCCAGTTATCCTCCCCCCTGTCTCTCAGGCACACGATCCTAGTATGCACATGACTCCTAAATGTTCCAGGTACACGTGATGTGGACGACCCCATTGTACACACATCACTACCGGTCCCTTTATGGTTACCCCATTTACCTTTATGATGATGATGATGTCGCACACATCACCTTGCAAGAGTACTGTTCTCACATAATGATTGGACAGGAACTGTTGTGTTAATGTAAATAACATGCACAGAGTAATGTATATGGCCAATGTACAAATGTTTGCGTGTATGACTGACACATGTCTGTCAGAGGGAGTCTTGATATTAAATAGGACAACACCATTACATAATACAGGCATTGCTGGTGTTTCCCTTTTCATTCCTTTGTAATGCTTTGTTGTCACATGGGATGTTCCTGATATATCTATATATATGTATGCATCTATATGCTGGACATAAACACTCACACATACATCTACATGATGGAATACATTTCCCATACTGTTGAATGACTGTGCTGGATGATATGTTTGTGATAAGGTCCGGTGTCTGTATATCTGCAATGGCTTAGTGGGAAATCACAATAGCTGTGTGTGAAGGGTCCTGGTTTCGAGCCTTGCAGTGGCCATTTATTTTGTTGCTGGGCAGAACAAGGCCATTGGATACAGTGTGAATAAGGCACATTAAAGCAGTTGTGAGTGGGTGTGTGTGGGTTTGCGTGATGCTAAGCAATGCTAACCTCTGATTACAGTTTCTTACACTCAGCCTGTACATTGCTTTACCAGTGTAATACTCGCATACTGGCGGCCAAACAGGCTTACACCTGCTTGTTCCCGCACTTGCAAATGCACTGCATTTGGTGTTTGCATCTGACACTCATACCCCTGTGTGGGAGTAAAGACTATGATATAACCTTGTGATGCCTATTACATCAGATTACATGCCTACAGTATTGGGAATGGCTGCACATTACGCGAGAGCATGCCATTTGACTGTACGGAATCCACGGCCTGTTCAGAGTTTTATTCATATTATTGGTGTGTTCCTCTTACAATCTGCACCCTAGCCCTGAGTAGCATCCTGCCTTCCCCCAGAATGATACCACAGTATAAGGACAAA
Source organism: Protopterus annectens (assembly GCF_019279795.1). NCBI lineage: Eukaryota > Metazoa > Chordata > Ceratodontiformes > Protopteridae > Protopterus > Protopterus annectens. The sequence continues at coordinate 1,616,449,621 of NC_056732.1, read as the reverse complement.
ATGATTGACTTCAACAATTGGCTAAGCTTCTGGTGTCATTCAAAGGGGATCCAGTATTTGTCTGCCTGGGAAGACATGATCGACAAACCACGATGCTTTGCCAGAGATGGTCTGCACCTCTCACCCCTGAGATTCAGGTTACTGGCTAAAGTTTTTGCCACCCCTATAGTGCTTTTTTTAGGCAAGGTTCAAAGGATAAAACCACCACCGTAACAGATACAAGCATGCAAAATCTGAAGGTAATGCTACTCAATGATAGAAGTCTAAACCTCAAAATGCACTCTCTCAAGGCACTCCTAAAAATGGAGAACATCGATATCTATGCAGTGACAGAGACCTGGTTCAAGGCTCCAGAGAGCACTCCTGCAATACCAGGCTACAATTCTTACCACACTTTTTGGCCACAAAACCAAGACTGAAACACTAAAGGTGCAGGAGTGTCCATATTCACCAAGGATATTCACACCTCCAGGCTAGTTGCCCAACACAATGCATCTGAAATTCTCCAGGTGCAACTAACACTAGATAAGACTGCAATCCAAATTGTAGCTTGCTACAGATCCCCCACCATACCCCAAGATTCTCACTACACCTTCCTAAACATACTGGAAAATATTAAGATACAACCAAACACCCTAATACTAGGTGATTTCAACTTTCCTGCCATTAATTGGGAAAACTTCTCGGGTACCAACTCCTTTTCCAAACGGTTCTTGGAATTCATAAATTCCAATGTCCTGGATCAACTAATCCCTTGTCCCACCAGGGGCTCCAATATCCTAGACCTGGTCATTACCAACATGAGAGATAGATCCTCCACACCAGTGGTCACCCCCGCATTGGTCAGATCTGACCATAAGCAAATCACCCTTGACATCCACAACCCCCCCCCACCCCCCAGTAAGGAAACGTCCTTAAAAAACTTCTCCAAAGCCAACTTCATGCTACTGAAGTCAGAAGTGACAAACTTTACAACACCCACGCAGACGAGATCTGGAAGTTCGACTGCAGAATCCTGCACTAAGGCACTGTATGAGCACATCCACTCTTGCATGAATCGTGTCATCCCAAATAGAACCAAGATGCTCTTCTCCAAAAAAAGGAAGCCAATCTGGTGGTCCCCTGCTATAAACAAACTATACAACAGAAGGAAGAAACTGTTGCAGAAAAGAGGAAAATCCCAGGATGCAAAAAACTCCCTCACCAGCCTCAGAAAGAAGCTGAGATCCCTCATAAAATCCTCAAAAGCTAGTTACGGAAATAAAATTGCCAAAGATTCCAAACACAACCACAAGGCATTCTATAGTTATGTCAAGAATCTAAATGGCAATGCTCAGATCTGCTCTGAGCTACAACAGAATGGCATTAAATATACTGATCCCAAGGATATTGCCAATATCCTGGCAGATCGATTTAGTGCCAACTTCACTCCCCTCTCACCCCATAAAGGGCCCATCTCAATACCAAAAGATTGCCAAATTCCGATAATCACAGCCACACAGGTAGAAACAGCCCTCTCCAAAGCTAAGAATACAGCATTCATGGGACCAGATGACATCCCAGGCTGTGTACTACATGAACTACAAAATGAACTGGCACCCCACCTAAGTGTCATGTTTAATCATAGCCTCACCTCAGGCTTTTGCCCACTGAGTGGCACACAGCTACAGTTATCCTGATCCACAAGGAAGGATCCAGCTTGGATCCCGGGAACTACTGTCCCATCAGTCTGACAAGCCTGATCTGCAAGGGCATGGAACACATTATCATGGAACTTATAAACAAAGACATTGACAACCTCCAGACACTGGACCCCACCCAGTTTGGGTTTATGAAGGGCCAATCTTGTCTCCTGAATCTGATTGACTTCTTTGAATCGGTCTCCAGAGCTGTGGAGGAGGGTAAGGAGGTCCACACAGCCTATCTGGACCTCGCCAAGGTCTTCGACACCATACCCCACTCTGGAATCATAGATAAACTTACTAAGCTGGGCATAAATCCCTATGTCACTCGATGGATTGCCAACTGGCTTACTGACAGAACCCAGACTGTAAAAGTAGCCGACTCCAAATCTAGCTCCAGACAAGTGACAAGTGGAGTACCTCAGGGTTCAGTCCTGGGACCACTCTTGTTTGGCATCTACTTCTCTGAAGTACAGGCAAACACTAAGGGACTCTGGCTAACAAAGTTTGCAGATGACTGCAAACTGAGAACCATTATTTTATCCCCAAATGATGTGGATATTCTACAAAAGGGCCTTACAGAAACAGATGCCTGGTGCCAGAGCTATGGGCTCAAGCTTAATGCCAAGAAATGTATAGTCATCCCCTTTGGAAAAAAACATGTACCCATGAACTACCACATAGGTGGCAGGACACTAAACATTGAAAGTGTGATGAGAAACTTAGGGACACAAGTGGACAGTGGTCGCACTTTCGATAACCACATCGCCACAACAGTCAGGAAATCCTTCTACGTGGCACACCTCATCACTAAGGACTTTTCATCCAGAAAAAAAGGAGGTCATTGTCCCACTGTACTTATCCCTCATTAGACCCATTATAGAGTATAATGCCCCATTTGGTATGTACCTCACAAGACATCTGCAACAGCTGGAAAGGCCACAGAAATACCTCACTAAAAGAATCACAGGCCTAAAGCAGATGCCATATGCTGACCATCTAAAAAAACTCCAGCTATCCTCTGTGGCATATCGTCTACTCAGAGGTGATCTCTGCTTAACATACAAGGCCATGTCAAACCCTGAGCTGTTGGACATGCTCCAATTAAAGAAATCCCAATCCCTCAGAGCCACTCTCCAGGGATCTAAACCTTATCATCACAATGAACAAAACATGCTGGAGGGATAGGTTCCTGACCCAGAGACTCCCATACTCTGGAATAGACTGCCCATACATGTCAAGCAGAGCACCTCATTGGCTCTCTTCAAAAGGAACCTTGATGATTGGATGGGAGATAGGAAATTCACCCTGGGGATCATGTCAGTCGCCCTGCTAGACAGGGGCCCAGAGAAGTAAATATTGTGGGAAAAATTTCCAGGGAATTATTATGACTAGGCTTGCATAGGCCTTAGGGCCGATAGCCTAGTACCAACCTATGAACCTATGAATCTATGAACCATCTGGCTAATACATGGGAACTGACACTCTTCAATACAAACAAGTAATTGGGTTTTGGAACCCACATCCTTCAGCCGGTCATGCTACTGCTTACCTAATATTCTATCATCTTTCTAAGACTGTCAGTGGAATATGTGCTTTCTGTCCCTATCAGACCTCTCATACGATTGGGGAAAAATACAAACTGAATCAGGGACACGGCATAACATCAGGGGCACATTTAAATTATTGGTGCTATTAACCTGACACATTAACAGACTCAGAGCATATGAATTCATACACATTTTCTGAGGTAAATGATGTTTATAACTCTTAATTGTTGTCGTTATTCATTACGTGTTATTCACCACCTTTCCTCCAAATGTCATTTGTTTTAGGAGGGATTATGTAGGCCAGAGTTAGAAACTGAGTCAGAATCAGGGACGTCCCTGGAAATCGGGGACAGATCAGAGGTATGGTCCCTATTTGTTCCCCCAATGGTTCATGTCCTGTCCAGTGGATGTGCTCTTAGGGGTTGAGAGGAATGGGCGTCAGCTATGCCCATTTCGGAATATTACTTACATCCCCCGGGCAGTCCTAATATGACTGTGCCAGCCAATGCGTGCACGCCTATGCCCATAATTGCATACCCATAGTTGCCCCACCTGCCAGTCTACAGCACTCTCCCTTACTGTGGGTGCAAGTGGGATATAAACACACCACTACATACTGCCCACTCCCCGTGTTGGGACACATGTCGTACGTTGTGTCGGCGATGGGTTATCATGCTTGCACAACCTACTGGTCTGTGTACATCTACAGCCTGGTTTGATAAGTCATTACCGGGACTGCCTCCGATCATTAATGTTTGGTGTCCCACAAGGCATCGATGTCTGTGTTTAAAGATTAGACCTGGCAGGTCTCTCCCACTGGTAGTATCCTGCCGGTGGTCTGGGAAGCAGTGGTGATGGTGTGTGGGTTTTTGGATGCTAAGCAATGCTAACCTCGGGTTACAGTTTTTACACTCAGTTACATTGCTTTACCATTTAATCATACTGGGCCAAACAGGCTTACACCTGCTTTTTCCCTACTTGCAAATGCACGCTTTTGGTGTTTGCATCTGACACTCAACCCCTGTGGGGAGTAAAGACTATGATATACCTTGTGATGCCTATTACATCAGATTACATGCCTACAGTAGGGAATGGCTGCACAAGAGAGCATGCCATTTGACTGAAGGAATCCACAGCCTGTCCAGAGTTTTATTCATATTATTGGTGTTTCCTCTTACAACCCCAACCCCTGAGTACATCCTCCCTTTAGAATGATACCACAGTATAAGGACAAATGATTGACTTCAAAAATTGGGCCTGGTTCATTAAAAGGGGTCCAGTATTTGTCTGTGGGAAGACATGATCGACAAACCACGATGTTTGAGAGATGGTCTGTTATGAGATTCGGGTTTAAAACAAATTTTTCCAATAGTGCTTTTTAGGCAAGGTTCAAAGGAAAAAACCACCAGTAACAGATACAAGAGAAAAATCTGGGTAATGCTATCAATGATAGAAGTCAAACCTCAAAATGACCTCTCAAGGCACTAAAATGGAGAACATCGATATCGGGCAGTGACTGAGACCGGGTCCTAGAGAGCACCCCAATACCAGGCTACAATTTTACCACTTTTTGGCCAAAAAACCAAGACTGAAACACTGGTAGGAGTGTCCATATTCACCAAGGATATTCACACCTCCAGGCTAGTTCCCCAAAAAATGCATCTGAAATTCTCCAGGTGCAACAACACTAGATGACTGAATCCAAATTGTAGTTTGTACAGACCCCCCACCAAGCCCCAAGATCCTTTTACACCTTTCAAACCCATACTGGTATTGATAGAACCAAACACCCTAATACGGGGTGATTTCAACCCCCTGCCATTAATTGGGTTTTGGTACCAACCCCTTTTTCCAAAGGGTTTTTTGGAATTCAAAAATTTCCCAAATGTCCGGGATCAACAATTTTCCCACCGGGGGCTCCAATATCCTAGATTCACCAACAGGGAGATAGATTCCACACCAGTGGTCATTATTGGTCAGATCTGACCATAAGCAAATCACCCTTGACATCCACATCCCAACCCCCAGTGGAAATTTAAAATTTCCAAAGCCAACTTCATGCTACTGAAGTCAGAAGTGACAAACTTTTCAACACCCCGAGAAAATTAATTGATGCAGAATCCTAATAAGGTTATGAGCAATCCACTTTTGCATGAATGATCCCAAATAGAACCAAGATTTTTCTCCAAAAAGGAAGCCAATCTGGTGGTTTATAAAAAAACTATACAACAGAAGGAAGAAACTGTTGCAGAAAAGAGAAAATCCCAGGATGCAAAATTTACCAGCCTCAGAAAGAAGCTGAGATCCCATAAAATCCTCAAAAGTTTAAAAAAAATTGCCAAAGATTCCAAACAACCACAAGGTTTTATTCAAGAATCTAAAAGGCAATGCTCAGATCTGCTCTGAGCTACAACAGAATGGCATTAAATATACTGATCCCGGATATTGCCAATATCCTGGGAGATGAAGTGCCAACTTATTTTCACCCCCAAAGGGGCCCCTTCTACCAAAAAATTCCCAAATTATAATCACAGGCACACAGGTACAAACAGCCCCCTCCAAAGCTGAAAAAGCATTTATGGGACCAGATGACATCCCAGGCTGTGCTACATGAACACAAAATGAACTGGGACCCCACCTTGTCATGTTTAATCATAGCCCCACCTCAGGCTTCGCCCCCTGAGGGCCCCCAGTACAGTTATCCTGATCCACAAGGAAAGGATCCAGCTTGATAACTATGTCCCATCAGTCTGACAAGCCTGATCTGCAAGGGCATGGAACACATTATCATGGAACTTATAAACAAAGACATTCAACCCCCAGACACTGGACCCCACCCATTTTGGGGTATGAAGGGCCAATTTTGTCTCCTGAATCTGATTGATTTTTTGAATGGTCCCCAGAGCTGTGGGGGGGAAAAGGGAGGTCCACACAGCCTATCTGGTCCCCAAAGGGCTTCACACCATCCCCACTCTGGAATCATAGATAAACTTACAAGCGGGGCATAAACCCCATGTCACTATATTGCCAACTGGCTTACTGACAAAACCCCAGACTGAAAAAGGGGCCCAAATCAGCTCCAGACAAGTGACAAAGTACCTCGGGGTTCAGTCCTGGGACCACTCTTTTTGGCATCTACTTCTCTGAAGTACAGGCAAACACAAAGGGGACTTTAACAAAGTTTGCAGATGACTGCAAACTGAGCCATTATTTTACCCCCAAATGATGTATATTCTACAAAAGGGCCTTACAGAAACAGATGCCTGGTGCCAGAGCATCTCAAGTTAATGCCAAGAAATGTATGTCACCCCTTTTGGAAAAAACTTTCCCATGAATACCACATAGGTGGCAGGACACTAAACATTGAAAGTGTATGAGAAACTTAGGGACACAAGTGGACAGTGGTACTTTGATAACCACATCCCACAACAGTCGGGAAAATCCTTCATGGCACATATCACAAGGACTTTTCATCCAGGGAGGTCATTGTCCCACTGTATTATCCCTCATTAGACCCATTATAAAAGCCCCATTTGGTATGTATACAAGACATCTGCAACAGCGGGAAAAGGGCCCAAAGAAATATCCAAAAGAATCACAGGCCAAAGCAAGATATGCTGACCATCTAAAAAACCCCGCTATCCTCTGTGGCATATGACTCAGAGGTGATCTCTGCTTCATCAACCCAAACCCTGAGCTGTTGGACATGCTAAATTTAAAAAAATCCCAATTCAGAGCCACACCCCCAGGGATCTAAACCTTATCATCACAATGCAAACATGCTGGGGGGATAGGGTTCCCGACCCAGAGACTCCCCTACCTGGGAAAAGACTGCCCATACCGCAGAACCCATTGGCTCTTTTAAAAGGAACCTTGATGATTGGATGGGGGATGGAAATTCACCGGGGTCATGTCCCCTGCTAGACAGGGGCCCAAAAAGTAAATATTGTGGGAAAAAATTTTCCCGGGGAATTTTTATGACTAGGCTTATAGGCCTTAGGGTAGCCTAGTACCAACCTATGAACCTATGAATCTATGAACCATCTGGCTAATACATAATACCCCAATACAAACAAGTAATTGGGTTTTTGGGAAACCCCCATCCTTCAGCCGGTCATGCTACTGCCCCAATATTCTATCATCTTTCTAAGGTGTCAGTGGAATATGTGCTTTTGTCCCTATCAGACCTCTAATTGGGGAAAAAAACAAAATGAATCAGGGACAGCATAACATCAGACATTTAAATTATTGGTGCTATTAACCTGACACATTAAAAGACTCAGAATATGAATTCCCCTTTTCTGAGGTAAATGATGTTTATAACTCTTTAAATTTTTGTTTTTTCATTACGTGTTATTCACCACCTTTTCCCCCAAATGTCATTTTTTTTTTGGAGGGGTTTTTACCCGAGTTAGAAACTGAGTCAGAATCAGGGACGCCCTGGAAATCGGGACTCAGAGGTATGGTCCCTATTTGTTCCCCAATGGTTTTTGTCCTGTCCAGTGGATTGCTCTTTGGGGGTTTAGAGGTGGGGGCTATGCCCATTTGAATATTACTTACATCCCCGGCAGTCCTTTTGACGGGCCCGCCAAGCCCTGGGCCCCTAATTGCATACCCATAGTTCCCCACCGCCATCTACAGCACTCTCCTTACTGTGGGTTGGGGTATAAAAACACCACTACAATGCCCACGGGGAAAAATGTACTGTGTCGCCCCTGGGTTATCATGCTTGCACAACCTACTGGTCTGTGTACATCTACAGCCTGGTTTGATAAGTCATTACCGGGACTGCCTCCGATCATTAATGTTTGGTGTCCCACAAGGGGCATCGATGTCTGTGTTTTAAGATTAGACCTGGCAGGTCTCTCCCACTGGTAGTATCCTGCCGGTGGTCTGGGAAGCAGTGGTGTGTTTACTTATTGTGTGTCTGTATGTCTCACCGGCCTAGCTGGGGTGGGGTGGGGGGGTTGATGCCATGTGTTACACGTTTGTTTATTGGACCCCTCACCCCCATATGCATGGCCTGTAAACATGTTACTAGTAACTGCTGTATCATATCCTAGCTATATACATGTGTATATTTACAGTCACATATATATATCTATTTACATTACTATATACAGATATATCTGTATATGTATGCATACATGTATATTTATATTTTGCTGTATATATATATATATATATATATATATATATATATATATATATATATATATATATATATATATATTATATATATATCTATATATATATATCTATATATATATATATCTATCTCACGGCATATGGGTCTATGGGTGTCTGCATATGTATATATTTATATGTGAGTATATATCTGTATTCTGTCTCTGTATGTATACATTTGTACTATAGAGAGGGAGAGGCTTATTGCTATGTCGCTATGGGTAGATATACACACACATACCTCTACATATATACATATACATATGGTTATTCCGTTCCTTGCCATATAGATTACACTTTGCTGCAGTGGGACTCGTAGTGGGTGTGGCTGCTCGTTGGGTGACACCTCTGCCCAATGAACACATTCGCTTATATCCTTAGGGCTGTCCATATAGGCCCACATCAGCCAACACCTGCACACCTAGACCCATAAGTAGCTACCCATTGTTCTCCCACCCGCGCCTCCTCACCAGCACCCATCCTTACTCTGTGTCCTGGTCTGTTCTGGACACACCACTACACGCTGCCTACTCTCCACTTCACGGGACCCATTTCATACAATTGCCTCGGCCAATGGGTCATCAGGGTTTCCCACTCTTGCATTCCAAGTATGTATACACCCCGGCCAGAATGGTCGGTGTATCACCTTCTTTTGGTCTTGACAATTTTTGGGGTGTCCCGCAAGGAACGATGCAGTCTGTGTTCCAAGATTAGAATTCACGGGTGCACTGTGTACCCCCTTGGTTGTATCCTGCCTGTGGTCTGGGTAGCAGTGGACTCTTTACATTGTTTGTGTGTATGTTTCCCGTGTCCGGCTGGGGGAAGGTCATGGTACATGTTTCATGTTTCTTTGCCCCCTTGGGAACATATGTCATTCATGTGCTTTCTATCAT
>NC_056732.1:1616436867-1616439809 GCF_019279795.1 Protopterus annectens | reverse complement strand
GCATTTTCCAAGGCACTCCTAAAAATGGAGAACATCGATATCTGTGCAGTGACTGAGACCTGGTTCAAGGCTCCAGAGGCACCCCCAATACCAGGCTACAATTCTTACCACACTTTTTGGCCACAAAACCAAGACCGAAACACTAAAGGTGCAGGAGTGTCCATATTCACCAAGGATATTCACACCGCCAGGCTAGTTGCCCAACACAATGCATCTGAAATTCTCCAGGTGCAACTAACACGAGATAAGACTGCAATCCAAATTTTAGCTTGCTACAGATCCCCCACCATACCCCAAGATTCTCACTACACCTTTCTAAACATACTGGAAAATATTAAGATAGAACCAAACACCCTAATACTGGGTGATTTCAACTACCCTGCCATTAATTGGGAAAACTTCTCGGGTACCAACTCCTTTTCCAAACGGTTTTTGGAATTCATAAATTCCAATGTCCTGGATCAACTAATCCCTTGTCCCACCAGGGGCTCCAATATCCTAGACCTGGTCATTACCAACATGAGAGATAGATCCTCCACACCAGTGGTCACCCCCGCATTGGTCAGATCTGACCATAAGCAAATCACCCTTGACATCCACATCCCCCCCCCCAGTAAGGAAACGTCCTTAAAAAACTTCTCCAAAGCCAACTTCATGCTACTGAAGTCAGAAGTGACAAACTTTACAACACCCACGCAGACGAGATCTGGAAGTTCGACTGCAGAATCCTGCACTAAGGCACTGTACGAGCACATCCACTCGTGCATGAATCGTGTCATCCCAGATAGAACCAAGATGCTCTACCCCAAAAAAAGAAGCCAATCTGGTGGTCCCCTGCCATAAACAAACTACACAACAGAAGGAAGAAACTGTTGCAGAAAAGAGGAAAATCCCAGGATGCAAAAAACTCCCTCACCAGCCTCAGAAAGATGCTGAGATCCCTCATAAAATCCTCAAAAGCTAGTTACGGAAATAAAATTGCCAAAGATTCCAAACACAACCACAAGGCATTCTATAGTTATGTCAAGAATCTAAATGGCAATGCTCAGATCTGCTCTGAGCTACAACAGAATGGCATTAAATATACTGATCCCAAGGATATTGCCAATATCCTGGCAGATCGATTTAGTGCCAACTTCACTCCCCTCTCACCCCATAAAGGGCCCATCTCAATACCAAAAGATTGCCAAATTCCGATAATCACAGCCACACAGGTAGAAACAGCCCTCTCCAAAGCTAAGAATACAGCATTCATGGGACCAGATGACATCCCAGGCTGTGTACTACATGAACTACAAAATGAACTGGTACCCCACCTAAGTGTCATGTTTAATCATAGCCTCACCTCAGGCTTCGTGCCCACTGAGTGGCACACAGCTACAGTTATCCTGATCCACAAGGAAGGATCCAGCTTGGATCCCGGGAACTACTGTCCCATCAGTCTGACAAGCCTGATCTGCACGGGCATGGAACACATTATCATGGAACTTATAAACAAAGACATTGACGACCTCCAGACACTGGACCCCACCCAGTTTGGGTTTATGAAGGGCCAATCTTGTCTCCTGAATCTGATTGACTTCTTTGAATCGGTCTCCAGAGCTGTGGAGGAGGTTAAGGAGGTCCACACAGCCTATCTGGACCTCGCCAAGGTCTTCGACACCATACCCCACTCTGGAATCATAGATAAACTTACTAAGCTGGGCATAAATCCCTACGTCACTCGATGGATTGCCAACTGGCTTACTGACAGAACCCAGACTGTAAAAGTAGCCGACTCCAAATCTAGCTCCAGACAAGTGACAAGTGGAGTACCTCAGGGTTCAGTCCTGGGACCACTCTTGTTTGGCATCTACTTCTCTGAAGTACAGGCAAACACTAAGGGACTCTGGCTAACAAAGTTTGCAGATGACTGCAAACTGGGAACCATTATTTTATCCCCAAATGATGTGGATATTCTACGAAAGGGCCTTACAGAAACAGATGCCTGGTGCCAGAGCTATGGGCTCAAGCTTAATGCCAAGAAATGTATAGTCATCCCCTTTGGAAAAAAACATGTACCCATGAACTACCACATAGGTGGCAGGACACTAAACATTGAAAGTGTGATGAGAAACTTAGGGACACAAGTGGACAGTGGTCTCACTTTCGATAACCACATCGCCACAACAGTCAGGAAATCCTTCTACGTGGCACACCTCATCACTAAGGACTTTTCATCCAGAAAAAAAGGAGGTCATTGTCCCACTGTACTTATCCCTCATTAGACCCATTATAGAGTATAATGCCCCATTTGGTATGTACCTCACAAGACATCTGCAACAGCTGGAAAGGCCACAGAAATACCTCACTAAAAGAATCACAGGCCTAAAGCAGATGCCATATGCTGACCATCTAAAAAAACTCCAGCTATCCTCTGTGGCATATCGTCTACTCAGAGGTGATCTCTGCTTAACATACAAGGCCATGTCAAACCCTGAGCTGTTGGACATGCTCCAATTAAAGAAATCCCAATCCCTCAGAGCCACACTCTCCAGGGATCTAAACCTTATCATCACAATGAACAAAACATGCTGGAGGGATAGGTTCCTGACCCAGAGACTCCCCATACTCTGGAATAGACTGCCCATACATGTCAAGCAGAGCACCTCATTGGCTCTCTTCAAAAGGAACCTTGATGATTGGATGGGAGATAGGAAATTCACCCTGGGGATCATGTCAGTCGCCCTGCTAGACAGGGGCCCAGAGAAGTAAATATTGTGGGAAAAAATTTCCAGGGAATTATTATGACTAGGCTTGCATAGGCCTTAGGGCCGATAGCCTAGTACCAACCTATGAACCTATGAATCTATGAACCATCTGGCTAATACATGGGAACTGACACTCTTCAATACAAACAAGTAATTGGGTTTTGGAACCCACATCCTTCAGCCGGTCATGCT